>NW_024883363.1:0-97453 GCF_019059575.1 Amphibalanus amphitrite
TGCTGGGAGAGATTTTTTTTTTTTTGCAATCGGACAGCATATTTTCCTGTGAGGATCCCGAAGGACCTATGGTGGGAAACAGACAAGTAGCAAAATTACGCATAAATTTGTTTTCTGTATTTTTTAAATCTCTTCACAAGCTGTGAGGGAACGCCTCATACTCTCTTCGATTTTTCATTTGTAATTTACAAGCTTTGATGTAGAGGATGGCTATAGGCTGGAATTCCGATTTACAATTAAAATACACTACTTGCAATCAGTCCAGCCAGATTTATAACAGAACAAACCCACTCGCAGCAAAATGTCCCATCTAGCATAGTGGATAACTAAAAACACGTAGTCATTAAAAGCGACACTTGATCCCAATAGTAAACACGACTTTCATGTCACGCAGACCTATCAAGGTATACCCAGCCACCTAGGTTGAGATTGCAGTAGTCCCACTCTCCCCAAGAGCAGATGCCAGGGTCGCGTAATTACCAATAACCAATTAGGGATGTGGGCACGGCTGTTGCCTTAGTGACGGTTTCCCAGAGGTAATCTGCCGATCGGGGTGGGGGGCTGGGAGGGTGGGGAAGGGAAGTGATTTTGTGTGGTACTGCAGCATGTGTGGTGTTTCTTGCGCTACGGGATGGGGTGTAGCAACTTACTGGGTATCCGGTTAATGGCTCTGAGAGGCCGCAGCACCCTGATGGTTCGTATCGCAGACAGATCCATATTCTCCACGTTCAGGCAGTATTCGATCAGCCTGAAAAAAACAAAGAAGAGATGTCAATTGCAGCTAGAAAAGACGCAAAAGATGTGTCAAATGCTGCGTGCTGCAGTGCTTATTTCTCATTAAAACTAGGCTGAGCAATGCGTAGCGTCTAACATGAGTCATGCTGACATGAACCATGAAGATGAACAATCAATATTGTTCATTGACATTTTTTCTCACTAACGTCTTTTGACAAGAACAAACTAAATCAATGAAACCTTTAAAAATGCATAAAGCAATCAACAGCAGGGAGGTAGCCATTTGTCAGCAAGTTCCCAGTAACAGTAAGGCGAAAAAAACTAAACCATTTTCATTCGGCAGGACCGCAGATGTAGTATGCTGACGGTGATTGATGGGCTACTGTTTCTGAACAAGGCGGACACAGCAGAACATGAAATAGCTTTCTCGAAAAGCTGTCCGCAGTAGACCGCAATTGGCGGCGAGAAATTGTCCTGATTGCTGTTCTTTAAGCGGTAGGAACTGCGCCGCACTGGCTGATGGAAATTAAGACGTCCGTCTCCTACAGCGCCCTTGTGAGCCCGAGTTTGAATGATTATCACCAGTAAAACGCCTTTGGGGCGAAGAACGAGCGAGCGAGATAGTGAGCCCTGCACGTGCAGAAGGGCGAGAGGGTATTTCCAACGGGCTTGTGCAAAGCACCCTTCTAACCGGTCGCTAGCGGTGTACCAAATTTGAACGCAATCGGCCCAGCCGTTCCTGAGATCTGGAAGCGGCATTCTGCACGTGCGCACGTGCAAACGGGGTCCAAAATGACTTTTGCACGGCACCCTACTAACCGGTCCCCAACCGTGTACCAAATTTGAGCGGAATCGGCCCAGCCGTTCTCGAGATCTGGAAACGCCCCCTGCACGTGCGCACGTGCAGTAGCACCCTAACCGCAACACATGGGAATGCATTGCCTGGTGGGTGCCTACCTGTATGCCAAGTTTCAGCGAAATCGCCCCAGTAATTACCGAGTTACTGAAATGGGAACAAATTTGGCACCTCTTATTGTTGTATTTTGCACGTGCAGTGGGGGTCACTCACATAGATGAAGAGTATCCGACCTTTGGTAGAAGGGATGCAGCTACCCTATAAAAATAACCGCAAGACAATCGCTCAAGCCGCTGCTGAGATATGGGTCTCTCAAAATCATTACTTTTGCAAAACTGCTTGAACACCCTTGACTTTTCACGTGGCACGTGCCATGGCGGTCACTGAGATGTATCAAAAGTAGTCAATTACGGGGTAGAAGGGATGGGGCTACCCAGCAAAAAAGACCGCAGGCCATTCGGTCCAGCGGTTGCTGAGATATAAGCCTCTCAAAAGCGTTACAGGCCGGGCCGGGCCGGGCCGGGCCGGGCCGGGCCGGGCCGGGCCGCTCATACTGAGATTTTTCCGTTATATTGAAAAGACTTCGCTTCGCTCGCTGCGCTCGCTCGCTCGTAATAATGCGATCATGACTTCAACTTCTCAACTCAATGTTCACTGTTGGCAATTTGAAGCACGCGGAGCTGCTTCACATTATTACCTGGCATTCCTCCAGATGATCAGTGATTTAACATCTTATCATTAACATCAATGAACGTCATGAATCTCTAGCTTCTATCACCAAAAATCAACGCAACTCTTTAGACACCCCAGATATACTCTTCCGATGCACTTCCAGTCGTAACAATGACTTGGAAGCAACTGATTGACATGCTTTTGCTCCCATCATTTCATACGAACGGCATCATTATTTTCGCCCTCCTTTACATCAAGCTTAGCATCATCAGTCACATACCCGGCAGCTACGATGAAGAAGTCAAGCCGATTCCAGCTCTCGGCAAGGTAGGTGCCCTCGCCGTACACCCCCATCGCCACCATCTTGATCAGCATCTCGACCAGGAAATAGGCGTATATGACGTCATCGCCCACCTGTGGGAGCGGTCGGTGGTGAGTGATTGTGGGAAAGAGGAGAGAAAGGGGAAGGAAGGGAGAGAGGGAGGGAGAGAGTGAAGGAGGGGGAGTGGTAGAGGGAGAGTGGTAGAGAGAGAGAGAGAGAGAGAGAGAGAGAGAGAGAGAGAGAGAGAGAGAGAGAGAGAGAGAGAGAGAGAGAGAGAGAGAGAGAGAGAGAGAGAGAGAGAGAGAGAGAGAGAGAGAGAGAGAGAGAGAGAGAGAGAGAGAGAGAGAGAGAGAGAGAGAGAGAACAACGTGAATGGGAATAAAACATCACCTGTTTTATCCAAATTCTGTTAAAATAAATACCACCAATTTCGCGCTTTTAAGGAACCTTTTAATTTTGCTGGTGCCCCGAAAATAACCCATCCATAATTCTACCGTTTGAGTAAAATGAGCTGCTGCATTCACATCGATTGCAGATTTAGATAGTCCCTACATGAATCCCGCTCCATGTAATTAGTTCGACTGTGTGCGTTATTGGTGTTTAAGTGGTAACTTGTTACAACGGTATAGCCCACTTAGAGACCCCGGATAGCTAATTAAAGTAGATAATTTCGGTCGCGACACGTGGGGCAGTGAACACGGCTGCTAAGCCAACAGTGCAAGGTGCGCTGTAGTTTACTTGACCCCACAGAGACTGGGCGGTTGACATCGACCTCAAACACATGATGACCAATCAAAGGCGCATGGCTAGCAAATGTTGTAGGTACTCCGCAATTCATTTCTTACCAGCACTTAGTTTTGTCATGTTTTGCGGCAAGAGGCTAGCTTTACTGCACTAGCTCGCAGGTCAGCGCTAGTGTAGGAACTCGTTGCGGTAGCTTGTTTCGATATTGGGTCTGGACCAGTTGCAGATATGTTTAACTCGTGTTCAGTTAGATGACATATCAGCAAATAGTCTCGCACTCAGGTATAGCATCCACTGGCTACCGCACTTGCATGTCTGGTGCTAACAAGGCAAGTGTAGCTAACGAATTCGTACCGATATTCTTCAGAAATCAATATCGTCATCGCGATTGTTTGGGTCCTCGCTTGGGGATCTGATTGATTCGTAACTATTTTATTAAAGTTAATGCATGGATACTGAGCAGATCACAATTTTTTCCGATCTGAGCGTTGCGGCATTGAATGATGAACTTAAACAGTGTACGGCTCCCTGCTTGTGCAATTTTAAAAAGGCATTCTGATAACAGTCATAAGTGCCTATGTGATTTTATCGTTGGTGATACCAGCAAAGTACGTTGAAAATATTTCAACACTATATTTACAAGGTAAAGTTAATGAGAAGCGCTGCCTAGTTCCAAGTCAGCATATTCGCAGCCGGTTGACACCTAAAAGAGAAACGAGGCAATATCTATGCAATGAGGCATTCCACTGGTAAGGAAATGTCATTACAGAAGCAAACCAATGCCATTTCAGTGTTTCTTTGCAGCATTTCCACGGTGCACTTTTCTTGCGCATTTTGAAGTTCCTCTTAAAAGTATATTTGATGTTATGATGTATATTTGATGATGATGTATATTTGTTTTAACTGTCACCTCACCTTGTCACCCCACATTGTGTGTGTGATGCAAATAAATGTGATGATGATGATGATGATGATGGTTTGCGTTCACTTTTATGCAATCAGATATTCCCATCCATAAACCTACAGTATACAGTGTGAAAAACTGTATACAGTGTGTGAAATTCTGTTCGCCGGCTCGGCCGATAACAGAAAGGCAAATATAACTATCAAGAAAGACAGCAACTATTTATAGAGACAATGTTGAAGCAATGCAGCAATGCTCTTCTGAAAGTTTCCTTGTTGAGGTAGCACACCAAATGCAGACAACTATCACAACTGATATCAGGGTTACTGGATGAAATATTTGGGAAGAATGATGCACATACAACAAATGTTAGCTTATCATTGCCATGACCAGGATGTTTAATTTGGCGAATGGGTGATATGATAAAGATCAAATATCATTCTTCCTATGAAACAATATCCTATCCCTCACGAGGTTAGTTACCAGGTGCATTACATTATAAACTGTCCAAAAATGTAATATGCCAAATCCGTTATATCATTTGAGCAGCTTTCCACAGCAGCAATTAAGGCAAGGGTACTCTGGTTAAGCCATGGCTTGCCCTCAAACACTTAATTTACTTATATGGACCATTTGACTCATAAGACAAGATTGAACTCCTTTTAAGTCTGCCGTAACAGTTTGTAGTACGCTAGCGATCTATTATTTCATTTTTAATATAAAGTTTAGATCAGCATGGCGCTCTTTTAGTACGCGAGACCCATTTGGTATCATTCCTTTGGTTGATTTGGTAAGGTTGCGCCTTTGCATGCGAGCTTCTCTATCGCTTTTCTGCAAAGGCATTAACTAAATGTGAACTAGCAGAACTAACAGTACTGAACATGCACCGCCTTAGCATTATCATACCTTCAGTAAAAGGGTGAAATTTGGGACAGAGGTTTGAGCATGAGGCTTGGCAATGGTCATTATTTACTGTGGCAGCAAATTCATCTTGAAATTTTTGCAGCAGCGAGACATTCCTAATGCAAGCAACAATAGCCACGCGAGGAAGAAATCATTTCTGAAACCTGAAAAGTCTGAGCTGCTTTGAATACTGACGAACTGCATGTAGGGGGTGAACTACTGCCGACGTCATGCTGACGTCATTATGACGTCACTGATCTTACCTCGAGGAGCCTGCAGCGACTGCTGACACATTTGGTGTCCTCACAGGGCTGGTACATGCCCAGGGTGACGCAGTTGATAAAGATGACCAGCATGGTGACCCGCTCGAACCACGTGTAGAAGTGGTTAAGGAAATGAGCAAAGATATCGAGACGTCACAGGAATAGTTGACATGGAATACTGTCACACTGAATATTGACAACAGAGGTATGATTACTGATAAAAGAGCACTGATTTGAAATACCGTCACGTTGAACACTGACAACATTGAACAGATGTATGATTATTGACACAAGAACACTTGATACACACATTGCTTTTGTCACATTTCAGCACCCCAGATGTCATTCCCGATTATACGCACGCCAAAAGTGTCAGCTGAGTCGTCCAAATCCATCAATCAAATGTATCCCAACTCTACGCCGTCTTTTTTTGGGTTTGGCTAGCCCTTTCCCTGCCCTCAACTCAACCCCTTGCCTATCATCTGCCTGCCTTGCACCATCCACCCCCGTTCTGATCGGTTCCATGGACCGGATCTTGGCACGGTGCCAAGCGCCCGAGGCGGGCGGCTCTCGCGCTGTCGCGGAGCTGTTTGCTTTTTGATCGTTTCGTTTACATGTGCCCGGGGTGTCAGGGCACCTGAGGTGTTTATCGTACCTCTTGGAGCCACCCCGAGGGTTGTGGAGGGATGTAATGCGACGCACTTCAGTCAGAGATGCACAGAATGGTTGATGGAGAGAAGTGCGTTTCAACGCAGTAAACAAAGCAACGCAGTGAACTTCATGGGAAAGGTCGCACTTCCGGGGGAGCGAATTACGCGGAAATGTTATGTTTTTCACGAAGGGATTCACATTGCAGAGACGTGCACGGTATAGCTTCGTACAATGTGCACTTTTAGGATGAGACGAACGTCACTCAGAGAATACTATTCGCCAAGGAAGCATGCCTCACAACATTCTTCTTTTCGAATGAGACTTACGGTGTAAAAATATTGTCAAGCACAAAGTTCGCGCAGAGCATATACCTCACTCACAAGACACTCCACACAAATATGTTCCCAGTACCTATACGCAGTACAATTAAACACTTCAAGAGGAATACGATTCACCTACGATTACACACAACATGCGCTTCAACCTTGAGCGGAAACCATGAACGTTTACACTCAACCAGGAACTCGGAAATGATTATGTTGGAAGAGCTGGCAGTGGGGTATCACCCTTGAACTACAGCAAAGGAGGCTTTCGGAAACGCATACACGCAGACACGTGGCCACACACCGGCGTGATAAATGTTTAAAAATCGTGCAGGTGTGTGTTTACATTCCGATGACACCTGTGGAATGGTTACCTACATAGTTGATGAGTTTTATAGAGACCGTCTGCATGACACGGCTGTTCAGTGTTGATTTTGCGTTCAGTGTTGACCTTTGCGTTTGCTTACGACTGTGTTATTTCACGGTGGTGCGGCGGTCCAAATCCCTACAAGGTTTCTGCTTCATATCATGCACGCCTATTTCTTTTCTGTCTCCATTCAACAACAAAACCTCTGCCAAAATCCTCAACTTTTCATGCATTACCACACCGTTGAGCTTCCACAGCCACGCTGAGTTACATATCAACTGAGTCGCCAATGCCCATGTACCGAACTTTTCACACCCTCTCTCCCCTGTAACATCTCCCCCGTGTTGCCCATGACACACACCTCGGACCACCGGCTAGGGCGCCAGGAGCAGCACCGGCCGGCCATCCTGGGCCGACGGAATGTGTAAATATTTGACACCCGGTTCGGCGGCCAGTGATGGCGGCCGACGGCCCGACGGCTGGCCGGTCCTGATCGTCGGGGGCGGCGAGAGGATGGGATAAGGGTGGTGGGTGGATGGCGGTGGTCTGGTGGTGGTCTGATGGGTCTGGTGATGGTCTGGTGGGTCTGGAAAGTCTAGGTGGTGTGTCTGGGAACTGGGAAGTGTGGATGATGGTGGTCTACTGGTATGTCTGGGTGACGGTTGGTATGTGCAGGTGGACCTGGTTGATGATCTGACATGGGTTTGGTGGGAGGGTTGGGAGTGGTCCGATGGGTCTGGTGGTCTCGTAGTGGGTCTGGGAGCTCTAGTGGTATCGTAGTTGGTCTGGTGGGTTTGTTGATGGGTCCGGCTGATGATCTGGTGGGTTTGGTTGGAGGATGGGTGTAATCTAGTGGGTTTGAGAGGTTCGGGAGGTCGTTGTCTAGCTGATGATCTAACATGGGCTTGGTGGGAGGGTTGGGGGTGGTCCGGTGGGTCTGGCGGATGATCTGACATGGGTTGGGAGGGAGGTTGGGGTTGTTCGCTTAAGGTTCTGGAAGGTTTGGATGATAGGTGGCGGGTGGCAGTCTGGCTGATGATATGACTATTGTGGGCGACGGGACTGGAGGGTGCTCTGTGAGGATGGGAGGTGCTCTGATGATAGGTCTGGGACATCTGGAGGTCTGTGCCGGGTTGGGGTGTCTGATTGATGAAGGGGTGGGGTGGGATGAAGGTGGCAGTCCACGGGACAGGCTCAGCGACGGGACGGAAGTATGAAAAGAAGCATGACAATTTACCATGAACTGCATTTCTCCGTTCCGCTGCGCTTGCAAATGCATGACTGATGAATATGGGTCTGTGTATTCGTACGTTTGTACACCCGTCATGCACTTTGGGTGCAGATTACGCTTACACAGCCAGCAATGCATGGAAACACAGTACCACAGGCGGCGGCGGGGTGGCGGTGGACAATCGGAAAGACAAGAACGCTGAACAATGTGTAGGATCAGTGTTCGCGGCACGGCGTGGGCGCACAGACTGAGCCAATAGTGTTGGAGCCACACGGCAGGTGTCGCTGCAGTGGCGCCCGCGGACAGAGAAAGTTTTTGCCGCACGACCCCGTAGGTGTCGCTCGTCAAATGCATTTCTCCGTTCCGCTGCGCTTGCAAATGCATGACTGATGAATATGGGTCTGTGTATTCGTACGTTTGTACACCCGTCATGCACTTTGGGTGCAGATTACGCCCAACACCCCATCTGCACCCGCGCGGAACGGAGAGGCATTCGCTATGAACAAAATTGCCAGGGCGGCAGAAAGCTAATGGAAAACGATGGATGCCTCTGGATTAACAGACGTGGCGATAACGCGACGGCAGAGGACATGACATGCCGCGCACGGCGTAATTCACCTCACGCGACGCACAAACATGGCACCGTCGGCGGTGCGGCTGTGGCGTAGAAACTGCAGTTGCATCTGGGTTATGGCTGTGCGGGCGAGCTAAACCAACAATGAACACGCGAGCCCGACGTTACATATATACAGATACATCACTGTGGCGCGCAGCCGTCGGGAGTCGGGACTGCCGCTCCGCCGGCGAGGGCGGCGGTCCCAGAGCCCGGACCTGAAACAGGCAGCTGACAGACTACCGCTCCGCCCGTGAGGCGGGGGTCCGGGGGCCCGGACCTAAAACAGGCAGCGGACAAGACTGCCGCTCGCCCGTGAAGGCGGCGGTCCGGGATCCCGGACCGAAAACAGGCAGGTGGCCAAGGACGCCGCCGCTCCGCCTGCGAGGGCGGCGGTTTGGGAGCCCGGGCCTGAACAGGCAGCGTCGGGACTGCCGCTACGCCTGCTAGGGCGCGGCCCGTGCACCCAGACCTAGAACGGGCAGCTGTGGCTCGGGTTTGGGAGCGGTAGCGGTGGAAGGCCGGCAACGTTAACCCTCTTTGGACGGGACCCGCCGCTTAGGATGCCTGAAGGAGGGAGACCGGCCGCCGTACGTATCGCCGCACGGCCTGGGACGACCAGCGGCCGGCGTGGCAGAGTTGAGGCTCCGTTAGTCCGACTGCGGCGCCGTGGGAGGCGCCGCTGATGCGAAGGCAGTGCCCGGAGAGGCGGGCTGGGTTGAGACCAGCTCGACGGCCCGCCATGCGAAGTACGCGAGTGAGATCGCGCGATGTCAGAGGGCGGCGATGGCCGCCGATAAACAGTGCGTCATCAGGAAGGCCCGTGCCGCGGACCGCGAGGTAGTCGCGGACAGCGGCGACCGGACACGTGGCAAGATCAGGCCGGGCTCGAAGCGTGGTGGTGAACGGGGAGGCCGACGTTTTTGAGGATGGAATGGTGAGAGAAAGCTGGGGGCCGACGAGACTCACGTGGCTGAGTCGGACTGTGTGGGTCAGGTCTCGGCCGCGCACGACCTCGCCCGGGCGAAGCATAGCAAAGAAAGCCAATGTAAAGATGGCACGGAATGCAGCACGGTCTACCGGGGAGAGGCCTAGGAAATGGAGTGCGGCGCAGAGCTCGCCGAGCTCGGTCAGGGAGACGGCGAGGCGGTTGTCCGCACTCGGCCGTAGCCGGCGGGATCCCGCTAACAGCTGTCGCACCCGGAAGTCCGCCGTGGGATCCGGCGCGCCGGCTAGCTTGTGGCCGTAGGAGATGGCAGACGCCTCGGCGGCGAGGGTGGAAGCGGAACAGCCCTGCTCGTGTCGAGAGGCCAGGAAATCAGCAGTGTCGGCCACTGAGATGGGAAACAGGGCAGCAGTGGGCGGCAGAGTGAGGAAAACGCGGATTTGGCCCCACACTGCTCGATAAGAGCGAATGGTGGCAGGAGCTAGCGCGGCACCAGCTAGCTGGTGAACGGTGAGAGCGTGCCGCAGGCCGGCCAGTCCCAGGACGTCGGCGTGGCTGCTGCGGACGGGCGGAGCTCCTTGAAGACCTGCACAAGACCGCGGGACAGGGCGTCAGCTGCTGCATTGGCGATGCCGGGTGTGTGCACGGCACGCACGAGAATGTTATGAGAGACGGTGGTGAGAAAAAGGAATCGGAGCCATGGCATTAGGGCAGGCGAGCGAGATGACTGAGAGGTTATACAGGCCACCACAGCGGAGTTATCTGAGCGCACAAGGACGCAGCGATGCGCGAACCGATCTCGCCACACGTGCACGGCTACAGCGACAGCCACTAGTTCCAAAACGCTGATAGGGGCCTCGCGGAGGGACGCGGGCCACGGCCCCAGGAGCCAGTCCTCGCCGCAGATGGCACCGAGCCCGACCGAGCTGGAGGCGTCCGTCTCCAGGATAAGACCCGGCTCCAACAACCAGCGCCGGTGAGCGAGAATCGCGCGGCCTGGGAAACGGTCTAGAAACAGCAGCCAGGCGCGCATATCCTGTCTGGCCGCCCGGGTGATCGTGACGCGGTGGTGAGGGCGCGACACGCCGCGACACAAGTCGAACATGCGCCGTAGGAACGGGCGACCGAGTGGCACTGCGGTGCACGCAAAGCTGAGGAGCCCCGTGCATTCACGGACCATGCGGAGGGGCGCTTTCCGGCGGGCCAGCAGGCTCGTGAGGCCTGCCCTGGCACGTGCCAGCTTGTCAGCTGGCAGCCGCAGCTCGCCGCGCTCAAGGTCCAATACCACCCCGAGGAAGGTGAGGGACCGGCACGGCGCCACGGTCTTGTCGCGACGCAGCGGGATCGCCAAGTCACGGCACATGGCCTGAAAGCCGCCGAGCGAGCGCTGACACGCTGCGCGCGACTCGCCGATGAAGAGGAAGTCGTCCAAAACAGAAACAATGGGACCCGCCCCGAATTTGTTCTGCGCGATCCAGACGAGCGCATCACTGACGGACTGGAAGATTTGGGAAGAGCTGGCACAGCCCATAGGAAGGCAAAGGTCCACGTATGCGCAGTCCCGCCAATGGAAACCGAGCATGGCGGCGTCCGCCGGGCGGACGGGCACGATGCGGAATGCACTCTCAATATCGGTTTTGGCGAGGTAGGGGCGTTGGAAGGACCCAATCAGGCGAAGAGCCTCGTCCACCGACCCGTATTGAACATATGTGCGCTCCCGGGGAATGAAATCGTTGACGGAAGCGCCGGTGGGAAATGACAGGTGGTGAATGACCCGAAACGAGCCCGGAGACTTTTTGGGGATTAGACCAATGGGAGAAAAACGGACGATCCATGGCGGCGCGGGACAGAAAGGACCGGCTATCCGACCCGCGCGCGTCTCAGCCGCGACATATGCGTCCACGACTTCCGGCGCCAGAGAGCAGGATGGAAGGTTGCCGCCCGAGTCACCAGAGGGGACCTCGGCGCTGCCGAGCGGGAAGCCGTAGCGAAAACCGTGCACTAGCTGCGCGGCCAGGGCGGGGTCGTAACCTGTCAGGAGCAGCGCGAGGTGGTCGGGCGGGACTGATACCGGCGGAGTGAGGGAGTCATTCGCGGCCGGGGCGGCGGGTGCCGGGGAGGGCCGGGGCGGCGCGGCGAGGGCAGGCGAGCACGCTATGGGGGCCACGGCAGAGGCGGCACTCGTGCCGGAACAGGCACGGGGACCGGCGGCACCCGGCGGCGCGATTGTAGCCGAGGCAGAGCGCGCGAAAAGAGCCAGACGCGGCGGCCGGCCGGCTAGAGCCGCCCCGACCCTCGCCGCTTACACCGGCTGCAGACCCGGCCCGAGAACCGGCGATTCCGCGAGCGATTGCGGTGAGCCAAATGGGAGACGTGGCCGCCGTGGAGCCCCATGGGTGAGCTTCCGGGCAGAGGCCCCGTGCGCGCCGAAAGGCCTCATCGAAATCGCGCCACGCGAATCCAAGGCCGGGCGCCTGCAGCGAGGACACTTGTTGCATGTGGCGCAACAGACCGGAGGCGTCAGCGGGGTGGGCAGCCAAGTACACGGCCGCGTATCGAAGAAACGCGGTGGCCCAGGCGCCGAAATGCGGGATTGGGCGGCGCTGTACCGAGGGACGGAGACGGCCGTCGATAAGGCAAAACAGCCCTGGTTCTGCCGGGGGGATAGAGTCGTTGAGGAGAGTGTTTAGGTCAATGAATTGATGGGACACGATGAGGGCCGCCACCGCGGGGGATACGGCAGCGCGGGCCGCTAGGTCGTCACCTGCGGCATTTTCCACCGGTGCCGGCGGACGGCCGGCGACGGGCAACTGCGCCGCTGGCAGGTGCGCAGGTGGAGCAGGGCCGGCGGCGGTCGGAAGGGCGCCGGAGAGAACCGCCGGGAGCGCCATTGGCCCGGCTTGCAGTTCGGCAGCCGGCGTGTAGGCGTGGTCGGCGGACGTCAGATGGGCAGCTGGCCCATCCTGGAGACGCTGTGCCGGACCGCGCTGCACGGCGACCGTCGCCGGCGGTGATGGCTCGCTGGCAGGTAGAGCGGCGGCGACGGCGGCCCGGACCATGTCGCCCACCATTGTTTGAAGAGCGGCGGGGTCGATGACCGCGGCGTCAGGGGGCGAGGCGGCGGCGGCCGACGTTGTAGCAGCATGGCCCCGCCCTGGATTGGGCGGAGTGGTGGCCATCACTGCGGCCTGTCGCCTCGCCGCAGCAGCGGGCGTGCGGCGGCTCGTGGCACCAGCGCCAGACGCGGCCGCGGCCGCCGCGGAGCGTCTCGTAGTGGCGCGTCGCGGCGCGTCCGTCCGTGGCGCTGGCAGGGGGCGTGCCGGGGCACGGCCCGCCGACGACTTGGCCCGTGGCATAGCAGCTCCGAACGCATGAAAATAGACGACGATGTTAGCGGGAATGTGTATTTAAACGGCCAGCCGGTTAGGAGGGGGGGGGGGACACACACGACACAGCACGGGAGCGACCCGGTACACGCTAAATCCCGGAGGAGGCGTCCATAGCCTCCTGTAGCACGCTCTCCAGGGTGCGCCACCCGGCCGCGGACGGATGAACCCCATCCGACGCCAGAAAGTCAGGTGGCGGCACAAAGTGGAGCAGGAGCACCGGCGGTTGGCGGAAAAGGCGGCGCAACAGTTTGTTGGCCACCCAGCGCCGCCGCCGGAAAATTCGCGCCGACACGCCGCTGGATGGAAAGCCTGTGCGCGGAGGGATGGGCAGCACATAGACGCGAACGACTCCGGCTGCCAGGAGCCCGAGCGTCAGTTCCTGGAGGTTGGCGAGCCACCGCTGAACGCGGCAGTCCCTTCTGGCGAGGTCATTTCCGCCCGCCACGAGCGTGACCACGCGAGGACGGGCACGAACTGCGGCCCGGATGGCCCAGCGCCTGAAGCCGTCGTCATTGACGCAGCCTCCGCGAACACCGGCCGCCGCCACGGCAAGGTGGGGCGAACAGCGGCGGGGGAGGTGGACAGCATAGCTGTCCCCTACGACGAGCATGCCTGCAATGAGAAAAACAAAATTACGTAAGCCCTGGACGCTCCCAGAGTGGGACGCGGACGAAACCGATATAGCATACACGGTTGCGTATACGTCCAGCCAATCTGTGACCGACTAGCGCTGCAGCTCAGGCATACACCGTTGCGTACACGTCAGGCCAATCTGTGACCGACTAACGCTGCCTCTCAGGCATATACGGTTGCGTACACGTCAGGCCAATCTGTGACCGACTAACGCTGCCTCTCAGGCATCCACGATTGCGTACACGTCTGGCCAAATTGTGACCGACTAACGCTGCGTCCCACAGAGTGGCATACGGCCAGCAGTGAGCTGACTCCAGCCCATACACCGTTGCGTACACGTCAGGCCAATCTGTGACCGACTAACGCTGCCTCCCAGGCATATACGGTTGCGTACACGTCAGGCCAATCTGTGACCGACTAACGCTGCCTCTCAGGCATACACGATTGCGTACACGTCTGGCCAAATTGTGACCGACTAACGCTGCTTCCCACAGAGTGGCATACAGCCAGCAGTGACCTGACTCCAGCCCAGATGGCCCGCTGCAGACCCGGTGCAAGACGACCCCCAATCAGCTGCGGACCTGCGGTCCGGTCGCCGGGCCAAAGGCCGCTAGGCCACGGTCACGGTCAGCTGACGACACGGCGGGTGAATCACCCGGGCCGCCTCACGGCGCGGATGACGGTTACGTAATGACACGCCCGCGCCTGCGCCGCTGGCGGCCACGTGGCTACCAGCAGTTGCTGTCGCTGCCGCCGCGGCGCCACCAGCGCTGGAGGTGTCCACACCTACCGCTGACGTCACGATCACGCGATCGCTGGGTAGAGGTCACACGATTGCTGCTCGGACCCGCCAAGATGGCGTCAGGGTGGCTTGGCCTTGGGTGCACAGAGACATTAGGTCATGCGCGTGGACAGGGCGATGAATACAACAAGATACGAGGCTAGCAGTCTGGTGGCAGCATAAGACGTAACTCCCTGAATTGCGGCACGAGCGTAACTGCGTATACGGTCGCCGGCGCAAACGCGCTATGGCCGACGACGCGATCGCGGGCCGCGGCGCGCCCCTGCGGCCGTAGGGGACACCACAGTTGTCGGTGGTGCAGGAACCTGCGGCAAGGGCCCTAGAGGCAATGATAGAAAAAAAATATAAAACAGCCAGCGACTGGTACTTTGGTCTGGCAGTTCCTAACTGAGAGCCGGCTGCCAGTGCCGCGAGCCCACTGGGCGAACATAAAAATACGACACCACGGCCCAGCCAGGCCATCTCGGCGTAATGCACCCACCACGTGGGGAGAACTCACCAGATGTGGTCCAACTACAATCGGAACGCTGAACAATGTGTAGGATCAGTGTTCGCGGCACGGCGTGGGCGCACAGACTGAGCCAATAGTGTTGGAGCCACACGGCAGGTGTCGCTGCAGTGGCGCCCGCGGACAGAGAAAGTTTTTGCCGCACGACCCCGTAGGTGTCGCTCGTCAAATGCATTTAAGCAGAACAGATTTCAAACAAAGATTCTTTAAATCCTAAATATCCCATGATTTACCCAGTACCCACTCAAAGTCTGGTCATTGGTCAAAGTGAGTTAATCGAAAGTATTTCTCTTCTGAATAAGTTTTACCGAACGCTCATTGGCAGGGAGATTGAAAGCCAAGTTTCCCGCCATTCAAAGTCAATCTCATCCAACAGGGAGAGTTCACAGAAGAATTCGCGGGACCTTCGGGACCTTGAAACGACGGCTTTCAAAGACGCTAATTTCATGAGGACACAGTGCAGACTTTACATTCAGACTAAGGATTGACTTTGTTCGGAAAAGCATAATGTGAGATGTGACTAGACATGAAAAGTAGTTACATGTGTAATTTAATAACTCATCCGGTAGCAACAGGTGTACCATTACCTATGGTGTGTTGTTAGACTGTTATACATCATGAAACTTGAATGATAAATCTAGACACTTTACTTGACAGATAGCTTTATATTATAGGATTATGTCCCTACATAAACAAGATGTGAAACTGAGTATCATTTCATCATTCATCATTCTCGCCGCATTTGAACTTAGCAATTGAAATCTCTTCGCTGTCCGCATGTCTGGTAAATGGGCTCTTGAAAACATCAGAATGGTGAAAGATTGGCAAAGTTTTTAGACTGCATCTCTCATCTAGATCCCAATCGTTTCTTTCGCATTGGAGTTTCGTGAAATATATTATGCAAATAATTCCAGCGGTTAGTATGTTCGTTGACAAATCACATCAGGCATCATCTTCGTCCAATAGCTTCAAAAAGAATTGGGCATTGGACTCACAATATCAATATTTGTTTCTGGTAGTCATTCAGAAAAAAAAAAACGTCCGAATTTACCAAACAACGTCTCTGGCGATCGCTATCGCATTCTTGTTTCTCTCCTCATAAATCCCCGTTCATTTATTACAATTTTCTCTCCTCAGATCGCGCCGTCTTTTTACACCGCGGCCGGAAAGTCAGCGCGTGCTATTCATGTTCATCACCTTGGCCTGTGATTGGTCAATATTGGCTCGCCCGGGTAACGCGAACGGATCGGCGAGCAAACAGTACCCCCTCGCCCCCTCCCCTCCCTCCCCATGGCTGCCCCGGGCGCTTCCCCACAAGACGTCTGTTGGCTCACAGCAGCCGCGCTCTGTGGAAGTCTGAAGCCATACAAAGTAGGATTGACTGAAGGCTGGCCGTCCGCGCCGTCATTGATTTGAGCCGCGCAAACAAGATAATCGCCGAATGCATTTGTAGAAGCCATTCAGAGTGATTTATTGCGGAGTTTGTTGGCGAGAGAGTCGTCATGGTTGCGCTTTTTATGTATTAATTTTTGGTCAGTCGCAGATGAAGATTGTTTTGGTAAATGTAAGACGGGAAGAAACCAGGCAACGAAGAAATGTCTAATCACTCTTCAGCTTTTTATTTTAGTTCACCATATCCACGTTTTGGTTTGATCATCTTCACCACCCTAAGCTCTACATAGCGTCTAGCACCAGCCGACTGGGATTACAAAATAAAGTTAACCCTCGAACGTCGCCACGGATAGTTGCCTGCAGCTTCAGACAGCGTCAGATACAGACAGTCCGAGATTCAGACAAACACCGTAGGCAATTGTTTGCAGCTACAGAAAATTTCAAATCCAGACACCGAGCGACCCAGACAATACAACCCCGGCCACTTGTGTTCAGTTTCAAACAGCCCTGATCCAGATGCAGTCCACGATTCAGACAACAAGCTCCCAACCACTTGTCTGCAGCCCAGACTGTCCCTTCCGACCCCCACAGCCCAGCTCAGACGACAGCTAACAATCAGGACCGACCGAGAGCCATGTCACTGGCTACTCAGACTTCCGGCGAGCTCAGTTCTCCCGGTCCGTCTGCCATTGATGGCCAAGTTGCGCTTGGAAACAGGAGACGGGCTAGCTGTTACTGACTGCCTCGGAACCCAGGGGAGGGTATTGATGTCTGAAAACTGGCATCGTCAGGAATCGGACGGTTATCCAGTTTCTTTTCTTATTTCACAATATCGCCAACAGGCAGTGTCCATTGAAAGGGCAAAGTGAAAAAAGGTTTCCGGTGGTACTTTCGACATATCAGTCTCTTCAATTGGTAGGCTTGATATCAGACATTTCATATCGCTTCACAACTGCTCCACAATCGTAAGACTAGTACAGAACCGTGGACTAACATCTTATGATCAACCATGGGCTACTATTTCCCTACGCAGAACCACACAGCGTATTTCTGTATGTGTGCTGTACTCCTGTGTCCATTTGGAACACGCCGGTCTGGGTCGGATCAATGTGACCACAACGCTGCGGCCGTCGGCGCAATCGATGTCAATACGTGCACCGGTGCGCCAGTGGGGGGGGGGGGGGGGGTGGAGGGGGGGGGGGAGTAGACGGACGGCAGACAGGCAGACACGGCCGGTCGGTGGTCTGGAAGGGTCAGGTTACAGGTTACAGGTTCAGCTTACAGGTAAAAGTGGGAATTCTGGTCTCTGTGTTATATGGCGGCTTGGATGCGTCGAGTTTTCAGCACTGACAATAAAAATGGCAGGATAACTTTAAGCCGTTGTTAGTTTTTCGTATGTGAAAATGTGTAAGCAGTTATGCGATATTTGCTGAATATACGCCTCTTGTGGTCTCAATTGATATTCATAAATCATATACATACGAGCATGTTGATGAAAATGGTAAATAGCAAAATATCAAAGTAGGTCAGCTGGTAAGACGAACTCTGACGAAGGCACAGTCACCAATGGAGAAATGAGAAGGAACTCCGGAGGGTCATACATCATACGGACGGAGAGAAACCGATTCGGGACCAACTTTCCAGAGCTCACTGAGATCGCTGTAGTGGCGGACCTGCTACGAAGCACCGCACGAGAACAGGATTGAATTGGCGAGCGTGGTGAAGTGGCAGTCGGGTCAATCCGATCGTGCCGACCGGCCTGCAGGCTGCAGCTTTTCAAACGAGAGCCGATTGCAGCAGCGGTCAATATCCTATTTGCAACATTTCAGGATACTTGAACGGGACGAGAGACAGTTTAATTAGTCGATGTAATTAATTGTCTGAGAAGGGCAGCGACTGAAGTATAGTTGAAGCCACCAGGCAGAGGTCGTTGCTAGTGCTGTGGCGATATTTAGAACATGCCTCCATGAAACGTAATCAATAACGCGTACACATTATTGGCTTGTTTAAATGGCTCTTCCCCGATATAAGACAGGCATCCCTAGAGAGTAAGCGACGCTAAAACCGATTGCTTAGCGAATAGTAAATGCTTTGATTTGTCAGGATGGCATTTATACGAGTGGTTATCAACCCATAGTGCACTATAGTCTGTTCCATGTCAAGCTTGCAGTCGGAGTTTCTTCGGCAGATCGCTCCTCCGCTGAAGAATTTATGTCTTAAAATGTAAGAGCTGTATATACAGAAATCACGCACTGCTTTCAGCAGGGCACTTCGGCTGCAAACTTGAAACGGAACAGAGTATATCATGTAAGGTCAAAATAAGGACAAAAATGGACATTAAATGTGTCAGGTTTTAGTTTTTGTCGTGAACGCCTCATACCTCCCACAGATGTTGGCTCTCCTCACTCCATAATTCTCCACAATAAATCATCCACGCCCGCTTATTCAAGGTCCATTTCTCCAGGACTCTTCTATCACATTCCTTTAGTTATTTCTCTCCACCTTTGCTTGGTAGTCTGGAACACAAGCGGCTGATCTAGAAATAACCCACAGAAGCATGACGCTATTGTGCATGGAGTGATGTGAACACAACAAACGATCGCAGGTCATTCCACCTTGGGCCCACCCCCGCTGACCCAAATTTGCTCACACCTTTCCTCGCCTCACGCAGTAACCCTCTCACCCCCGCTCACACCACTACACATCGGCCTCACCCCCCCCCCCTGGCCCTGGAAATCGACACACCACCGCCACGTGGACATTCTCACGGCACAGAAACGGTTTCCCACGCTCCCCTGATGCTATTTATTGCCTACTTGGATCATGCTTCACTGCCGATAGAAGCGTTAGATCTTCTGCGGTTTTGAGTTTCTATAATTATTATCAGAAATATTTTACGAAATTATAACGGAGGCATTTGAAGTCGCTGAATCAGTAGAGCGGCTGGGCTGCCTGGCTTGTAATGCCTGAATGGTAGACTGTACCGCACAACGCAGAAGCGTTGCGGGACAGTATAACGTCCAGGCGTTGAAGTCTCGCCGGCCGCCCGTGCTGCCTGACGGCGAGCACAAAGTTGGCAAGACCGAGGTGAGTGGAAGTTGGATGAAGATGTAGACGAATTGATGGATGATTTCTTACAAAAAACGTCTACAATTCATCATCCTTTAATCACGTTCTGTTTTCATCATCGTTCCAAAGCATGTTATTCATATAGTTTAGCTCAGACTCGGTACGAAGAAGCTTGAATTTGCTATAAGTAAGAAATTGGTTTAGGAAGAACAACACATCAAAACATTGCCTCAACTCTCGCCTTCCCACTGACATTCTACTGACATTTTCCCGACATTCTACTGACATTTCACTCAGTCTCGTCCCAGCTCCCCTCCCCTGATGCTGACGGTTATGGAACAACACAAGATAGCCCACTCTCCCTCGGGAATCGAGGACCGCTTGGTGCCTCGGCCGCCCTGGGGCGGGGTGGGGTGGGGGAGGAGGGGGTGTTTGGGGGGAGGGTGTGGGGGGGGGGAGAGATGATCCATCAGCTGGGTAAGTGTGCTCCACTGCCGCGCAGATGGGCGGCCCTGCTGACAGGCGCCGACAGGTAGAACCCTCCGGAGACAGGGTGAGATGCAAACGGGAGGCGGAAGACGGAGAAGAGAGCGACGAGAGACAGGAGAGACGAAAGGCGGGAGAGGTGAGAGACGGGTGACAGTATTGGAGGCAGGGGCGGCACAGAGGCAAACGGGAGACGGGAGACTAAAGACAGAAGAGACGAAAGACGGGAGACAGCACTGGAGACATGCTGGAGACAGGGGCAGCACAGACAGGAAGGCACACGGGAGAAGGGAGACGAGATACTGAGACGGAGACGGACTGAAGGTATTGAAGCAGCGCCACGGAAGACGACGGGAGAAGGGAGGCACATTTATGGAACGGCGGCACGGGAGGTGGGAGACGGTATTGAACACAGGGAGACGGCTGAGACTGAGGGAGAGGAATCATAGCATAACTGGGTCATTCACCCCAAGATACCACGGTTGAAATATCCTATGGAAATATCCACCATGAATCATTTCCATGGCCGAAAATGGTTGACTCATCCAATATTTAGATAACACACGCATAAATCATTAAAGTTTCTACAAGATCTGACGATGCTTTGTTTCAGTAGGAAATGAACGGCCGACTTTGCGTTTGCTCCGGCGCGGACTGATCTTTTATTCCTCTGATAAAAGTCATCAATCATTACAGCCTCTACTGGCTCACAGATCACCTAGGCCTTACTAACTTATTATGATCTTATTATCCCAGACTATGATAAGCTCGTATCATACGATCAAAAATAAGGAAAAAGATACTGAAGTGCCCAGAAGTCCTGAGACCATGCATTAGTTATCACTGTGGTTTGGTTTCTCTAAATGCCATGATTTGAGCAAATGATCCCGAAGCATCTGATTCTATTCGTAATTGCGTGTATTCAGTTGTTGTTTCTAATGTGATGTGTCTGCCTAATTTGACAATAAATTGCCATTTCACCTTTCTTTGGATCGAGTCAACTCGTTCAAACAAATCAGCTAAAAACAAAACGTCGTAATATTGGCCACAGGCCAACACATGGATAAAAACGCACCAGCACAACCAAAACTTCCCGTTTTCCTTTAAAAATTCCGACAGTTCTCAAACTACCCCCAACTGGTTCGTCCAGATTCTAATTTCTGTCCAGCTCCCATCCCGTTCGGGCCGCCGGCTGTGGCCGTGGCTCTCCGGCTCCGAGACCAGCTGAATAAAACGGCCATAACTCTCTCCAGGGGCCGTTAGCGCCAGTATGAGCCTGTCCGCGGGAGGAGAGGGGCCACCGGTTAACGCCCCAGGACACGTGACGTCATCGGGGTGACGCAGGGAGAGAGAGAGAGAGAGAGAGAGAGAGAGAGAGAGAGAGAGAGAGAGAGAGAGAGAGAGAGAGAGAGAGAGAGAGAGGGAGGGAGGGAGAGAGAGACTACAAAGGCTGGTAGTCTCTCTTTTTTCCCGAATAAGCAAGGTGACCTCGAACTGTGACGTCATTGATATGGCACTTGTGTCAGAACGTGTTCCGTGTATAACCATGAAAAATTTGAGATTTTCATGATACCACTTCCAATGGGATAAGGCTCTACCTACGTAGAAATTTGTTTCACTGTGACGTCATTTACAATGAGTAGAACGAAGAGACTCGACGTCGATTCACGCCCCTTAAAACGTGGCGACACTAGGCCAGGACGGCGCTCACAATAAGGAGAGACTCTCCGCTCCGGTGCGTGAAATTCGGGCACTACAAGGCCCGCAAGGGCGACGGACAAAGGGCGAGAGTCGGAGGACACTGAGCGATATGACGTCAAATGAAGATTAAAGCACTTCGTATGCAAGGGCTTCATACGCCGAACGCGTGGCTTCTCAGATCCCTGCAGCAATAGACTGCTTTGAAGTCAACCTTCATAAAGGGCGTAGGACACGGATTAAATATTATTAAGCCTGGGACAGAAATTGCGCCTTGCTTATTGGAAATTCACAGACTGAAATGTCTCTCAGCTAAACTTTCAATGACCCTGAAGCACATTGATGTCTGGGATAAGCTCATTATTCAATAGTCAGTTGTAACTAGTTTAAAATGTTAACCTTCGTAAAATATCGACAGTCTGGTTCGCCGCAGCCGACGGTGCACCGCGAGGAAATTGTTATTTCATGGTTCAATGTTCGGTTTCGTAAAGTTGAGAGCTTTAGTACCGACACAGCACACCTGAGATCCGCCCCTGGGTGAAACCGAACCGTCGGGGCCGTTAAAGTTGCCATGAGTGAAGCGAAATGAGGTTGGGCTTCTGAATTGCAAAATATTACGTGAGACCGACGTATCGCGCACCAGTGCGGTAGGTCAGAGGGATGAAATGCGATTTTTTTCTGACTATTTAACCATATTTTTATCTCGCATCATTCGAGTATCTGCAGGTGATTGGCATCGATAATTGTTAAGCAAAATATTGTCTTAAATGATCTCGGGTTTGCATTGCGTTTCATTTACCATATCAAGGGCAATGAGATAACATGCCGAAACTCCCAAGGATTTCAAAGTGATAAGACCTCATTTGGCTTCTCAGCCACCAAAAGGAAGAGATCAGGCGCTGACCTGGTTAGATGCCACCCCAGATATCCGCCGAAAGCAACAAACATCCTTTCTCTGCGCCAAGGCGGAAGTCACGCGGGCGCCAAGCCGGAAACATGAAGCGCCAAATCAGTCGTATTAACCACCCATCCGGAAGAGAGCGACAGTAAACTGAGTTTAGCACCCGGCTAGCTGGCGTCGACCCCAGCGGTCTGCAGATGGGTGTGATACGCTCGTGGGCGGAGTCTGTTGATCAAACTGACTCCGGGGATCAGCCCAAACGAGCTCAGAATGGCTGGGCGATCAGCGCTCCAACTGCGCACAGCAGGATGAAGGAAAGAAGAAAAAGAAGGAATAAGAGAAGAAGAGAAGAAAAGAAAGAAAAAATAAACGAAGAGAAGAAGGATGGCAAGAAGGGATAAATCATTGGCAGCATACGACTGATGTGTGCTCTTTTGGAGCGGCGGATAAGCTTGTTCCCCTTGATGGCGGAGCAGGATACCAACTTTCAGGGAGATGACTATGAATGATGTGGAAAAGTTGGAAGATCGACAGTCGAGGCTGCTTGGAGATAAGTAGACAAGTTTTCGGACAGCGCGTAGGGTGGTGCGTTCAACGCCGCGGGCAGCCGGTCATAGACATGATGAGAGAGAGAGAGAGAGAGAGAGAGAGAGAGAGAGAGAGAGAGAGAGAGAGAGAGAGAGAGAGAGAGAGAGAGAGAGAGAGAGAGAGAGAGAGAGAGAGAGAGAGAGAGAGAAAGAGAGAGGGAGCGAGAGGGAGAGAGAGAGAGAGAGAGAGAGAGAGAGAGAAAGAGAGAGAGAGAGAGAGAGAGAGAGAGAGAGAGAGAGAGAGAGAGAGAGAGAGAGAGAGAGAGAGAGAGAGAGAGAGAGAGAGAGAGAGAGAGAGAGTTTGTTAATGAAACATTTCGAACCGAACACCAACTTCCCTATCGTGCAATGACGCTCGTGCAATAAAAAACGTCCTGAGTCAACTATTTTCAGTACAGACCTATGATTTCCCTTACACGATCTCACGCATAATGCCTCTCGCACACTGTAAAGGAAAGAATCTCGTCCAGTTGTGTTCAGTCACGATTGATCAGATTTACGGGAATCGGCGCTGGTTGAACGCGCCGTCAGTTTGTTCATTGGCGCAGAACAGCTGATATCGACAATGGACAACCGTCGGCAGTCGGCTGAAGGTTATGCGTCGGAGGAGAGGCGTCCTAGACCTAAATGACGCCAAATAAGGGGAAAAGAGTACGATGATTACAAAGAAATACATAAGGAATGAGCATGTATCGTAGTTACACCTCTAATATGACTAGAGTCTCATTATCAAATGCTTCTTTGAAGCCATTGATTTGCATATGTAATCATGGTCGAATGGTTAACGCTGGTTGTTATAGCGGTTGATGCATTACATTTTCCATTGTATGAACTTATACTCCTATTCTACCCCGTCTTACGTCTTGTATTATATCTACTGTATTGCAGGTATTATACATATTGCGGTGATCTATTACTACTAATTCAATTTCATATCACCAAATCGTGTGGAAATTTTGCAATGTAACTTCAGCTCATTGTGTGGCAACGTGTGTTGCTAAATGAAAGCAATAAATAACTGGGAAAGCTCTCTATTCTTATCTTAATAACCCTCAAAGGCTGAGTGCAGTGCCACATATGACCTACCTTAACAGTGGCTACTATCGGCACGGCTACAGCCAAATCGGTGAAAGATTAGAGGATTAACACGTCAACACCGCCTGTCAATGATTGCTTTGTTGTAAGAGCTAAACCGGTTCAACACCGTAAGACCGCAGATATTAGTTTTGAAAGCGTTATAGTGAAGTGTGACGCGCAATAGTTCAACTACGGACAAAGTTGTTTTACATAGAAATGAAATAAAAGGCCGGGGTGTAGAAAACTTACATAATGTTGCATTATTACGAGTGAGATGCATCGTTGGTTGCTAATGGCTGACAACCAAATCTTGAGAACCACATGTCAATCAGAACTTTCACGCGGTTCCAGGCGGTCGGCAAGCCGACAACGTCAGTCACCTTACTCGCGAAATCGTACCCAGATGCCTCGATCTACCATGCCTCGCCTTGTGCAGAGGCAAGGTCTCATCCAAAGAACAGCCTCTCGCCCCTTCTGGTTAAGGAACAACGGCGATGACGATTATCTCAGCACAGCCCCATATCTGGCAGCTCCATCACCACCTATACAGGGCTGCCATATCGTCCAATACGCTCCACTGCCTTCCGAGCCTGTTGGCTTCCTCTTCCGCCAGCCGTCACTTGCCACCACTGTCGCTTATTCGTCACCGAGCGCCATCATCCGCGCAGAAAACGCCCAAACTCGTGTATAATTATTGCGCATTTGCAGCCTGTGCTGCCGTCGGTTGGCAGCAGGAGCCTTTAATCGAGGCCTAATGGTGCAGTCACACGACCTGGTCCAGTCATATATCGGGGCCGCCGTCTTTTGCCGACGGATAAGAAGGAATGGAGAAAGATGGGGAGCAGGAGGTGCAGGGAAGCAGAAGAACGTGGAAGGAGAGAAGAAGGAGAAAGAGAGAGGCGAGGAGCGAAGGAAATAGTAGAGAGGGAGAGGGAGAGAAGGAAATCAAATACAGTAGAGAGGGATTGAGACAGACTGTAGAGAGGGACATTCTCCTTTAGTTTTAGCAACCTCTGGACTTACGTGTTTTCCTACAGCTTTCCAACTGCGACCTCATTTACCCGACCCCCTCCCTTCAAACTGCAAGAGCCAGGAAGACAACTCTACCCCTTTCCGAGCTTTGACATCCTCACCATAACACCCTAACCAAAGCAAACCCCCACCACGGCGCCCGCCCTTCCAGTCGCAGCGCTGCATCTGTCTGGTCAGACAGAGAGGGCCTTGTTCCGACCGGGGACCATCAGGAGCCGTGGCGGAGCGGTGATGTTCTGTGGTGGGTGTGGGGAATGTGGGGGAACTCACGCTGGGGGAGTCACTAATGGCCGAACGAGGCATGGAGGATGTGCGATTCTGGGCTGTGCGATTTGTTACAAAACAGGAACTTTAGCTAACAAGATATGGATCATGCTAATAAGGAAGCAGACAATTTATACGAGAAAAAACATTTAATATTTTCGCTCGGCATTTCACTAACTGAAAATTGCATACCCGTCGACGAGTAAAGCTCAGCAAACCTAGACAGAAGTGCTAAAACTGGACCGCGATGCATCTGTCTCACGCCATCCCCAACTGCCGTATTTTCAGCGACGTCGGCAGTCTCATGTCGAAACCTCATCAGGCCGCCGCCCGTCTACGAAGAAATAATGTCCGCCCGACAGGTCCGATTGTCCCGATACAAACGATTTCCTTTCGAACAATCGACGACGGCCTAGCGGGCAACGACCCCTCAAACGACCAGCCCGCGGCTATGCTTCAGCAGTTGACTCGCATCTCAATGAATTCCCAATGGATGCGCCATCAGATCGCATGCGACTGCGAGCTCTCGGTTACAAGAAATCGTTCCATCGCAGCCCGGAAACAGCCCACTTCCGGTGTCGGGTGCGGAGAAGCCTGTCCAGTCACGCACCCGGTCGCCTGTTGATTCCAATATCCGATCTAACCGTGCCGCCGGAGGCTGCAGCGCCGACTGCGCGGCGGTAATGCAGAAGTTCGGAATGGTATCGACAACTCTGGTGATATGAGCAATATGCCTACATTTCTTATTTTATAATATGATAACTAACCGGAAGAAAGTTACAACATTGCCTATGCAGTTCAATGCAAATACATTCTTTTATTCTTTCATTACTCAATTTATTACTTTATTCATTCATGCGTTCATTCATTTATTCATTGTTTCCAAAATTAAAATAAAGTAATATCATTCATTCTTACAAACATTGTTGTCAAAAATGAAAGTCGGTCAAACGCCAATGAATGGACCAGTCGTTACGCGATGAAACCTGTAAGGCTCGCAAGAATCCAGCTTGAGGTAAACAATACCTACTCATAGTTCCGCTGCCATGATCAGCAAAAGCGAATAACGTCTTCACTTTCAGCCCATTAGAAGGCACTCAGTGCAGGCGTCGAATTGCAATGGCTCAGTCCAGATGATCAGTTTCTACTAAATCCGACCTTTTTAAATCGGCTCAACTTGCATGACCAGTTAGATAAACTGATCTGGATCCGTCGAAACAACCCAGCTTGGACGCTTGGCTAAAGAGAATCAGTTGAACTGCCCGTTGATGTGGCTTAAATTGACATCTCAGTTGCGGCTAATCAATAACAATCCGCCACAGCAGACTGCCAGGCTCACAGCCGCTCATTTGTTATATTTATCCGTATCTTCAGTGACCACGGGGGCTAGAGTATGTGGCTGATATGATGATTATGAAAATGTGGTTCTAGAGGAGCATTCTTTCAAATAAAATTATCCCTTTTTGTCCGGCGACCTTTTAGAACATGGTGATTTTTGGATGCTGGACTAGGCTGGTCCCTGAAGGTTCACGTGTATTTACGATGTTTCGATTCTTTTATTGCAGCTGACATAAATGCTTAATTCTAACGCATGTTAAAAACAACAATAATTGATAGAAATGCTGGTGAATAGAAGAAAAAATCAGCCCAACTCTGACTAAGAGGAGAGATCCACTGAACACTTTCACTGAATGATTGGCCTATGAGTTGAAGAAACTCATATGCAGTTCAATGTGCGAGCGAAGTTTCAGCATTATTGTCCCTTTTATTTCAGGGATACTGAGGCCAATCTCGTTCTGTTTGATCCGCATTTAAGTTTAAGCGGGAGTACGTACATACGTTAGAACTAATCGACTATAAAAGGATCAAATTTGCCGTGTTCGGGCAATACTAGATTATTTATGGCATGGATTTAGTTAAATCTGAGGTTGTGGAACATGAAATGAACGTTTATTTTGTGCACAGTGCTGCTTCAATTGCAAGAAGTAAAAGATTGGGGCCGTCGTTTAGCCAATCCGTGACAGATGAACCTCAACTTTCGGTTGAATAACCGCAAAACGTATCCAATACGCTTACACACGAATTACCAAGTAGCAAAACGCATGCAAATACAAAACATACATCTTGTCTACATCTGTTGCTAGAAACCCCTTGGCTCGTTGTGGTTATTTTTTTCCTGTCATCTTGGCTGCAGCGCCATAAAACATATGATTGATGAGCCACGCGAGAGTGCCCAACAACCATGAGGATAAAGAGCCCTGTGTTGCCATGTTGTCAATGCATTGTTGGCTCTTTTGTGGCCATAATACGACATTGTCCTATCACAGATGATCCTTATCTTTTTGCTGTCACTCATAACAACTTAATAATCATACCCAATCCCCCAATCAATGACGTCTTTAAAAACAGCAGAGAAACTCATGCACGAAACAACTCATTCAATCAAGATCTCATCCAAGCGAGGTAAGCCACGCGGATTAAAACTCGGAGCCTGGCCCGCGTCAGCAGGGCCTTTGCGCTGCCACTTAACAGCTGACAGAAGGCCAGCTGTTGTGTGTCGGCTGTGGAGCATCGATTCAGTTCCTCCGTCTGCCTCTGTAGTTGGGGCCGTCTGAGAAATGCATTGTCTCAGATTCCAGCCCCAGAGAGCTGGTCCGGCTATTTTGCAACTATCAGAGAGGGTTGAGGACGCGGAGAGAGTGAGGGAGCCAGAGCGAGGGATAGAGAGAGAGAGAGAGAGAGAGAGAGAGAGAGAGAGAGAGAGAGAGAGAGAGAGAGAGAGAGAGAGAGAGAGAGAGAGAGAGAGAGACAGAGAGAGAGAGAGAGAGAGGGAGGACAGTGCAGAGAGAATCTGTGGTGCCTGAAGAGCAGTTGTGACTGGCAAAGCCGGAACAGAGGTTAGAAGAAAGACACGGAAAAAGAGGAAGGAATAGGGAAAGGGAGAAGGAAGGAGAAAGAGGGTGAGGTCAAGTCGATTTCATATGGTAGATTCACAGATCACCAAAGGATAATAACTGCAAGCAGTGGCATCAGCAACAGCCAACAAGAGACCGTACATTCATTCTCGTGGACACTGGAGATAATGCCACGAAAGTTTCTCTGGCCGCGGTGATATGGGACCACGTTTGCCGCCGC
Source organism: Amphibalanus amphitrite (assembly GCF_019059575.1). Taxonomy (NCBI): domain Eukaryota; kingdom Metazoa; phylum Arthropoda; class Thecostraca; order Balanomorpha; family Balanidae; genus Amphibalanus; species Amphibalanus amphitrite. Next base: position 28,504 of record NW_024883363.1, read on the forward strand.
TGATGGGGTTATAGTGATCTGTTGATTGAAGCATAAAATTGAATATCAAAATTGAAGACCGACCATGCCTGAGGATGGACATGGTAACGTTGAGCATCGTTGGCATGGTAACGCAAATCGCCATTAGAAAGCTAGCTCTAGCACTGACGTCACTGGAGAATAGAGGAGAAAAACACACGTGCTTTGCGAAACGATACGGCGTGTGGTTATCTGCGCATGATAGGTGCAGATTTGATAACAAAACGATTCACTCTGACATTTCCCAGGCTGTTTAACTTTTCATTGATTAAAAGATGCTCTTCACAGGCAATTAAGAACCTATACTTACCAAGATGCTCTCTTACCATTTATCGCGCAACCATCTGATGAACAATGGGGTTGGGAACTCGATTTTTAAGAATGCATGAAAATGATCAAACTATTTTCACAGAATTTATGGTGCATACCATTGCCTCATAAAATAAATAAGCTGAGAGAAATGGGGGAAGAAAGATAGGAAACTTGTTTTGAAAAGTTCTTGAAAAAGATGCTCTTGATGCTGTTACGTCACATGTCACCTTCTGCGGTTGACAAATAATGGCGCATCTGGCGCACCACAGATTACATGTTATATCAATGGGTGAAAGATGTTGTTTGCTTCACTCTGCCATTCGCGCTGTTTTTAACTTTAATTATGCTAAAACATTTGCGGATGAAATGTTCAGTGTCAAAAATTGATGTGTCTGCCGTGTACTATATTCCCACTTAACATGAGCGCGTGATAACATTTTATGTACCTCGAATTTTCAAATGATAAAGATGATGAATCGGAGGATGCTGAAAAGCAAAAGCTCATTCCAATATTTGGACTACTTTACGATTAAAATGTTTACATTCCTGTCATCTTATTGATCATTTATTTGTTCTTTTTATGAAAATAACTTAAGGCGTTGAGAACCGAGGTAATTTCTATCTACCGTGCCTTAACTTACCAGCAACAGCAATCTATCTACGCCCTACGGTGGCAAGGGAGACTGTGAAAGAAGCGTAAGATGGATTCTAAACAATTCTTTTGTGATATACTGAAGGGCAAAGTGCAGAGAAGAGCGTACAAGTCCTGTTTGTGCCAGGCTGTTGCAGTAGCACTTATGAAACTCCGAAAACGATCTTCGTTCATGTCCCGAACAACATTACCCTGTGAGGAGATGATCGTCTGCAATAGCAGGAATAGCTGATGCAAGTACTTTGAAATCCACTATCAAGTCGGTGCTATTGTTGTAATGATCACTGTGAGGTGAGATATTTTGTGCAAGGGCTGAGTGTAATGCCCAGGAAATGACCTCCATTCGCCCCCTGACCGGTCAGGGTTATAAAATTTGAGTGGATGGCGGTCCGTTTGGGGTTCAGATGTCAATTGTATTTTGTTACTGTCAAACAATACATGTTATGCTGGCAGCGAATGTGTGTAACGTCGTTTTTCGAAACAGAAGTTAGAACTGTAACGGCAGAGTGCTTGCTGGTCTCATCGTAAGTATTGTAAGTGTTGTAAGCAAAAGCATTGTCAATATTGTAAGTATTGTGAGCATTGATGTATGGTAGATATCACCTCACATTATCTCGGCTCAGATAACCCTCTCCGGTGTCCCTGTCAGTAAATGGCACCTGGATCATTACAGATAAGATAATTTGTCATAATTCTTAAAGAATTGGGTGGTTTTGACTCGTTTACTCGAGGTGCAGGTCGCATTTCAATACTTTTCGATAGGCTTGCAATGTAAAGGTCACGACTCTGACCTAACCTCAGGTCACAGATAAAAAATTCTGAGATATACAAACGACACATACTGCAGGTACTGTTTTGAAGACTTGATGAGAGGAAATAACTTCGTGAAAAACTCAAGCTCTGACGTGTTTGCAAACTTTTCTGAGGTGGGGTCAACAAACCCGCTCTGGTTACCTGACCTGACCTGACCCGGCATTTTTTTTTTTTTTTGCTGAGATGTGCGCAATGAGCATTTAGGAAAAGTCACCAAATATGAGCTGAATGTCTCGCGGCGTTTGGCAATTGTACAAGAAAATCCTGAAAGGTCTCCCCGTCCGAAATAGGGTTAATGTGTATATGAAGAGTTGCAGATGCCAAACATACCCAGATCTAAGACTGCAGTTCCCAGCGCCGCTGCAACGTTTTTAAAACAAACATACATAGGACATACAAACATGTTTATTTGCACCTGTTTTGGATAATAGCAACTCATGGCGCCATCACCCGCGATAACTGTTAGGATTTGAGATATATTTTTATTTAGGCCATTAGTTTGGCTGTAATGTTTATTAATATTAGTTGGGCGGAGTTTGGTAGTTTTTTATTTAACTTGTGGTATGTTGTGCTGATTGCGGGTTGTTCAAACCTTCAAATGTAAGGACCTTATTGAACTCAACCCTACCCCTACACTACCCTACATACGACTGGACGCTTTCCAAGCCCACAAGCATCACGACGCCGAGATGGAATGTAGCCGAGAAATCACCCTCGCCATCTGCTCTAGAGCTAATCGTGTGGGGCGGCGTGTGGGGCGCCGCTTAGCCTATGGGGGTGCACTTCTAGAGGATGGGGGACGGGGGTGCACCTGCACCCCTTTCATATGGAAAGTTACTTCCCTGATTACAGCTCCCCGTATTGCACCTAATCAGGGAACGGCCAGCAAACGAAGGAACTGTTTCTGGATGACAGGCGAATAACCGCTCACGCAAGGAGCGGAGCTCCGCCCCGTCCAAAGTGGCCAACAAAGCAGAGACAGAGGCAGCATCACATCTTCCATCAAAGAACTGGTTTCTGGCTTGGAAGATGAGCTCCATCTTTGCATCCGAGTCGGTGCTGTCAGGAATCAGCTGGTCTAATGGAGTGAGAGTAGTGAGACGACTAGCTTGTATCAGAGCTGCCTGGTCTTCGTAGCATTTGCACCGATTCTTCTCGATCGGACTCTGATTTCTGAATTCTGTCCCTCCTGCGTATTACTTGAGGCATTGCTATGTAGCTAAGTCTTTGGCAGAGTTTCATTATCCATGTTTTGCAAACAGTGCCATAACAACACAGTTAATTAATCACCAAGCTTCTTTGCAAGTTCCAATACAGTTGAATCGCACGCGATTTGAGTGCAAAAATCAAGAAAAGTGCCAACTTGTTCCCGTAAAATATTTTGAATATTGACATAAAAAATGAGTAATTTCCAGATAAAATAACAGCGAAATCAGTTTTCGCTTGCCAATAAAACTCACAGATATTGAAGCTCCATTATTAAAGGAACATTTTAGTATATGCCATTCTTGATAAAACTTCTTAGCCACGCAATACCAGCGCAAAATAAAGAGACACTGAAAACACGACCAATCACTCCGATTTACCATAGGAAAATACATAGAAAATGTATGTCTCAACTGCGCCAAATATACAGACAGTTATATAACCTACATGTGACGTCATGATTAGCCCGACCAATCAGAAGCAAGTTGTTTTCAGCCACAAATAATTAATTTCTGAACTAACTAGGCATTTTTTTAACAAAGTGATTTTAAATTAAATCATTAAAAATTCTGAGCTTTTTTATTTTACCAAAACATACAGAGCATGCAGATAGGTCCCAACCCTATTGTCAACGGACATCTTAAATGATCCTCTATCGGATAATTTGCCTAGACGATCGCCAATTTACCTCTGTGACGAATAACGTGTTATCCGTGTTATCCGATGACTCTATATTTGGCATAATTCTTCTTCGGAATGAGCCCCTCGCCACACATCAGCGATCATGGATAGCTCGGCTTTCTGTACAGAAATAGCCACCGAGACTGGCACCATGGAGACATGGTGGGCTTATTACAATATCATTGATCGTGGAACCAGGCATGGCAGGCCAGTGGTCGGCCCCACAACCCTATAACCACGGTCAAAGGGTCCCATTTAGCATAGCTGAGGCATAACGAATTCAGACTCAGGCAAATATTTGCTGTACTCTGACTACATGGGCATGACACTCGTAGACATCGCTTACAGAACATAAGGTGCGGAACATGCATTTGCTCAAGATACTTCTCATCGTATCCACATTCTAATTTCTACATGTACATACCTAGGTGAGATAATTGATTATACTTTTTCCGAGGTCTCAATAGCATCGCAGCTCAAGCATCTCTGGATCTATAAATATAAAAGCAGCTCCATTCGATCAATTTCATATGCATCCCGAAGGCCCAATCTTGCTTAATCTTTCTCACAAATACAGCCATCCCTCCACGTACAGCCGTTAATGCTTCTCGCGCCACTGTACCCGACATTACCCTCTCCTCCCGTCCCCCAGGGTCCTGTCTAAGAGCAATCGACAGGCAAGCCGTGTGTCACCCGCAGATATTAGCTGTTGCCATTCCTGCCTGGCGGGGAAGGCTCAAAGGCTGGTCTCGTATAACCTCGTATAGCCCCAGGGCATGGTCCGGGCATTGAGATAGAGTATAGAGGCCGTGGTAGCGGATTTGGAGTGCTTGATGTAGGAGAGAGAGAGAGAGAGAGAGAGAGAGAGAGAGAGAGAGAGAGAGAGAGAGAGAGAGAGAGAGAGAGAGAGAGAGAGAGAGAGAGAGAGAGAAAGAGAGAGAGAGAGAGAGAGGGAGAGAGTAAATGGTAAAACGCTACTCGTAAAACACTGCAAAGTGAGCATGAGCTACATTGATAATATGTTGAAAGATGCTAATTTCATACAGGCTTGACATTGTGACTGCTTTGCAATCCATCGACTATAAATCAAGGTATCAAAAAGGAGAGCAAGTTGTACAAAGTCCAGCTAGACTGTGCCCCTCTGAGATCTCTTCCAGGAAAATATTTCAGAACCAATCCACCAGAAACAGCGTCTGCAGAAAGCTTTCCTTGTGTTAGTTGTGCGGGGGTAAATGGATGAAAAGCGATGCAATGGGATGAAATATCAAACCGATAGTTTAAAAAGGACAGCATCGAAAAAATGGGGTGATCTCAGGTTCATAAAGGTTAATAGGAATGAAATGTTTGCCAAAGAAAATCGTCAAAGAATATATCGTTTTTGATTGCGAGTTGTGACATTTCCTGGACCTATTAGCATCTTCAAATTAGCATCGCAGAATTCGTCTTGAAATTACCAGGACACATCACTAGTCACTACAAAGAACTATTGTAAGTCTTTTCTGCAAAACACTTCTCGAAACTGCAGGAAGCAGAAAGTTCGTCTTTTGTTTGTCGCCTGAATACAGCGAGACACACCACTGGGGCCCCACGAGGGCGAAGGCACTTGAGAAAACAATCTGACCTTCCGTGGCTCTTCAGCATTTCATTCTGCCCAGCATAATTGCGTCACAGGCGAGTTTCCGCCCTTTTCCACCGAGCAAAACTAGTCTGCTTATTTGATCTCGCGAAAGCTGAACAGGGCATTTAGTTTCCAGTAGAACAAGGTACGAAATTGTAGGGTCTTTCATGTAATACTTGACTACTGACCAGTATCTTTGTTGCATGTAAGTTCGTTTTTGTGCCACATTTCAGGTATGTCGGGACATTGCTTCTAAATTCGCGACACCTTGACCATCCATTACACGCTATTCTTTCAGACAATTGCATTTACATACCCATCTGCACATTGGAGAGCGGAGACCCGCTGTACCTGACACACACCGTCCCAATGCACCAGCGTGTAACAATGTCACCGGGCGCCTAATATACCAGTAAGCTCCCAGGTGAGAGCACTATACCGCGGCAGCTCTGTGAAAGCCACGGGCGAGCTGCACCGGCTTTCTGCATTATTCAATGGGATCCAACTACCCTGTAGGCTAGGCTTTAGCGCCGAAAGATCACAAAGGAGCGGTGGCTTCAAATAGATCAGCGACGTGGCGGGCATTGAGGCACGACATGAGCGAGGGAAATCACGTTTTGTTTGATGGCGAAACGTCTGACGATCAGTGAAATCACATGTGAAATCATTGTAACTGACAATAAGCACCAACTTTTCGTGCAGCACTGAACGCTAAGTTTTAGGAACGCACCTTTGTCGAATGTTCCAAGGTCCCTGACGTAAAAAAGTAAAACATCCGTAACGTTACATCTGATTCAATTGAATGCATAGCAATGTTACTATCTTTTTAACATTATGCCCTTTCACCACACAGCGTGTTGGGAGCAGTTTCCAATTTCGTCAAGGCAGCTGGCGTCTCTGCCTCTGTCCAGCCTCACCGTGCGATGGAGGTTTCGTCGAACCTTCGTTGGCTCCGTTCTTATAAACAATCAGTAAACTTCACACGCCGAGCCATTATAATATCGATCGGTCCAAATGGGTCGGTCGCCAGCCCAACAATGCACACAAGATGGAAACGACGGGAGGAAAAAGAAAGAAGAGAGAAGGGAAGAAGAAGGGAAGGAGAGAGGCAAGAGCGGGGAAGGGAAGAAGAGAGAAAGGGGAGAGAGAGAGAGAGAGAGAGAGAGAGAGAGAGAGAGAGAGAGAGAGAGAGAGAGAGAGAGAGAGAGAAAGACAAACAGACAGACAGACAGACAGACAGATAAAAAGGGAATGGTTGTGCCAAACTAATGTTGTATGCTGATGACTGTAAGGCAAAAATAAAAATAGTGTTTTCCACTTATGAGCTAAAATGTTCAAAGGCAAAAGACGTGCATAATTGTAAATTCTTAAAGTTTAAAAAAAAATGTTGAGTCACTTCAAAAACTATTTTAAATATTCTGGAGAACAGCGCAGCGCAGCGCCGCATATTATTCGGTGTTTCCTTGGTCCGGCCTTGGCGGGTCTCATCTGAGTGGCTCCGTCTGTGCAGGGAGCAGCTGGTCGGACACAATATGTGACCGGCCGCAGACAGGACCGGGTGTGGGGCCTGTCACCCTGCCGCCCAATATTGGACCAGCTGACACCCCCCTCCCTGACGGAGGTCAGAGGGGGTCACCTGACCCCGCCGGGCGGCACAACAGGCTGGGAGAGGGGGAGGGGAGGAGGGGTCGTTGTGACAGTGTTGTGGGGCGGGCTACTTTCCCGACACCGAATCTCACACACTGCTGACAAACACAGCATGGAACATACTTTCTGAGCTGCTGCGTTTCATGGAGTCTCATGCTTAGCATGACCCCTACTATTTTAGACGCTCTCATAACAGACTGCTTTCTACACTCCATCTGAGCACAAATTACTTCAGACACTCTCGTCATGGCACAACTTTCAAAACACCGTGTGTGCTACTAGCACAGACTCTCTGACCCTCCCAGTATGTCAACTACCACTGACACATCCTGACACCTCTCCTGACACCCTCAAAGTGTCACGTTTACCATTGGGATTTCACGCTGTCGTCCGCTGTCGACAGCCGGGACAATCAGAGGAGACTTATCCGATTAGCGCCGGCGTCCTAGTTTGATTGAATTGTCAGCCGGCAGGAAACAAGTTGGACACCCACTGAAGGCATCGTGGGAGCTGGTTGCTGGGCTGACGTTGGACACAAGGTCGAGACTGAGAGGACAAAGTAAGGTGAATGAAATGCAGCGTAGATAGCAGCTGAGAATTAAAAGTCCAGGTTTTATGCAAAATGCCTGCAATTTTTACTTTGAATCGCTTTAAGCTACAATAATTAATAATACAATAAACCTTACGTGTGAACAATGAGTCATTTGTAAAGAAAAATTTGTCCTACCAAAACCCATGCCATACATGCTGCAGCCGCCTCTTTTCAATCACAATTCAATCTCCCTTAGTCAGCTTTCCCGTACCGCTGATCCCTCGGAGATGACTGGCTTTGATATCTTCCCTCGGCGTCGTCCGGAAATGACACACGTGGCAGAGTGAAAACACTTCCGGTCGGCCGCTTTCTGTTCATTTCCGGTGCCGTTTTCGGCAAAGTTCCAGGTCGGACACTGATGGGAAACCAGAGACGTCGACAATTATATATCCTATATCAGTTAATTCACCAAGGCTTGCGACGGTTAGATAATGATGAAATGACAAACATGTATGGACAATGGCCGAAGGACCGACGATGTTTTCAATCGCTGAAGCTGCGCTACATTTCGCGCCTTTAGAGCATGAACAGGAGGAGCTTTTTTCAGTCTGCAAATACTGCAGGATTACGCAAAACATTCGATCGGTTAGCATTTGTTGATATAATCACACAGAAGTCATAACAAGAATTATCAGTTCATATCAACCTCCCACAAATGTAATAGCCTCTCCCAGAATTCCCATTCGTTTCTGCCAACGACACCCAGACCAGCCGGCAACTAACAACCTCTGGCCGTCCCATAGCTGCCGTTAACGGGTCTACGGTCGACGGGGACAGCTGGGGGGGGGGGGTGTTAGGGGGGGTCAGCCGCTCCCAGATGAGGTCATCCGTCCCCGGGCCGCGGGTCACAGGGGACGGTCATTCACGCCCCGCTCATTTCGCGGCATTGCCGCGTTGAGAGCTGAACGATTGATAGCGATGGGCCCGACTTCGGACGATTTTCAACGTTCGGCTTCCGTATTTCGGCAATGCTATTCTCATTTTCGATATTCATGGTTTGATGGTGCTATTATGCGGTTTGAATGCAGGAACATTAGACTGGTGATTTGAGGATGCGCCATTGTCGCCATTCTTTGCGTTAAATCCGCCGTGAAATGCTCGTTGACCTAGGGCACCTCGGTCAATACTGCTAAGATTTACGGATCTATTTACTTGCGATATATAAATTATTGTTGTCCAAGCAATATGACAATTTGAGTTCTTGAAAATTATTTTACTTACTCAACTTCCTTGCCTAACCTCGATTTTTTTAAGATGGCGCTAAGAACACGGACAAATGTTTTCCCCCGTATTGTCTGTGCTATTCACCACTTTCTTATTTTCCCTATTTTCCAAGGCGTAGTTGCGTAAAACATTTACAGTCCGTTGCAATCCCAACAGTCGTCACAATACCACCATACTGTGGTCTCAGTCCCACCAGCGACAGGTCCCCGGGGCAGTAGCCACTAGCTGAGCCGGGTATCAGAACCTTAATCGTTCTCGACCCCAGTGGACCATTTCGATTCAGCAGTGCCCTCTCGGGCGGCGGGCGAACAATGAACTCAATCAGAACGGAACCGGAGTGGGAGGGCGTGGCTGCGCACGAGGAGAGGAGGGAACTGGAAGAGAGAGAGAGAGAGAGAGAGAGAGAGAGAGAGAGAGAGAGAGAGAGAGAGAGAGAGAGAGAGAGAGAGAGGAATGTAAAAAGGAGAGTGCTGGGGAGGGAGAACAGGAAGAAAGGCATGGATACTCAAGACGTGACAAGAATGAAAGCAAGACACCAAGGCTGTCGCAGGCATTTTGACAACAGGATGAGTCTGCGTGGCGCCTCGCACATTTACAAAAACAAATTGGCCGTCTTTCTCTAACACGATTACTATAGCGTTCCACACCGATCAGAGCGAAAACAGGAGACGAGTGAAGGATTTTGCGAGAACAAAACAATATAAGCTTCAAATATCATAACAAGATTAGCCACGTGATTGATACGAACGCAAAACAAACCAGCAAACAACAGGGGAGTGATAAAGTGGATCAGCCGAACCCAAACATCGAAAACATCGGGAAAAATTAAGCTCCGGCAGACACTGCTTTCATCGTGACCGGAAAGAAAAAACGAAGCCGTCAGATCAGAGTTAGTTGCAAGCTCCCTGGGCTGGGAGGCTCGGCGGATGCCGGAGGGAGGGGGGGGGGGCGATACAGAGGCGGATGCCTGTGGGGGGCGGGGGGGGGGGAGGGGGGCTCATCGGGACGCCGCTGGCGGGCCACACACCTGGCTCTGCTGAGCACAATGCACAGGTTCATTAGTGGTTGGCATCGGATGAGTCAGAGCTGGGTCATTAGTGGACCGGTCTGGTCGGAGCGATCACGGCAGCGCCAGATTGGGTCGGAGAGAGAGAGAGCGAGAGAGAGAGAGAGAGAGAGAGAGAGAGAGAGAGAGAGAGAGGAGAGAGAAGGAGGGAGAGAGAGAGACAGAGAGAGAGAGAGAGAGAGGGAGAGAGAGAGAGAGAGAGAGAGAGAGAGAGAGAGAGAGAGAGAGAGAGAGAGAGAGAGAGAGAGAGAGAGAGAGAGAGAGAGAGAGAGAGAGAGAGAGAGAGAAGGGAGGGAAAGAAAATGGAGATAATGTGAGCAACAGAGGGATGGAGAGAGGCTGGTCCACTCTAAAAGGCAACAGGAGATAATTTATCGGAAAGTTGGATGCCTGAAAACATCGGTGCATTTGAGTCTTGGCTGAAAATGTGGCCAAAACGGCACTTCAAGCAAATGATGCTCAGCGGGCACGCGAAGCTGAGACACAAGCAAGCACAAAATTGTGCAGTGAAGCATCAAGACTCGACTCAAGGAAGTGGTGCAATATAGGGAAGAGCAAGCACAGCCAAGGGGCCAGGAGAGGGGGTAACCAGAGTAGAAGGAGGTGCACGCCGCCGATGGGTCTGGGTGAGGACGGGTGGGTGGGGGGTGGGGGTCAGTCTGGGGAACTCCGGTGACGGGTGCCAACGTCGGATGACGCCCTGCCGCCGTCACAATGGCCGTGCCATCGGGACGCCTTATTACAGGAAGATTGGCAGCGTCGGGAAGACAGGGAAGAAAGGCGCGCCCGCCTGCGCAGGGGAGACGACGGACTGCGGACGACATGACTTGGATTTCGGGCTGAGTCTGAGTTCGGTACGACGCAGAATGTTTAAGAAGTTGGTGCAAAGCTACGGCACAACACAAAATAATAATTGCTTGCTGCCACTAGTGTAAAAGTGTGACCGAAAAGGAGCCTAGACTGACTTTCTGGCCTAGTTAGCTCATACAGGTCATATATCTTGTTTCATTTAGTGATTGATTATTAATAGCACCAATAATAACCTGCCACACTTTCATAGCCAACCCTGTAAGTTAGCGGCTGTGTGCCCTTCTCTGGCATTGAACCAAGCCAAGAGACTACCATCAATGCGTCTACTAATCTGTTGATCTGCTCTCTGAGTCACCTGTTCTCTATCCCCACGCCTGTGGCCATTCCTATCAGTAGCCTCTCCAGTCACCGTCATCCTCAGTGACCTTTGTGCTGTCTGGAACTTCCGAACAGTCATCAGAACGACCAGTCGGCTCTCCGAGTCAGGGGTAATCTGGAGCCGACCGGCTGGGGTTCGGGTCTGTCTGGCGTCTCAGTGAGATCCAGCCGGCCACGAAATGACGTCAGTGACTGAGGTGACATCAGGTATTGGTGTGGCGCCGGTGGATGATGTGACAGTAATACAACACAGCAATGATATGAGTGAGTAATGTGACATCCATCAGCGATATTGCGCTAGAAATCTGATTAGACTTTGTTGTGTGCATGGCATCATCATTTTACAAAAATCAGTATGAACGTCAGAAGTACATATTTTCATCATCATTATAACGCCAAGTCATCAGACGTCAGTGAGTACTTCAGTTCAGCAGTAAGATGTAAGCTATATGTATATCATGTTTGAGGCAAAATAAACGCTCAAGTGATTGGAGTCATCCTTCGTAAGGTATACTGTCATGGTGATTAATTGGGATGGAGGGTCAGCTGTTGGTGGAATCGTTGATTGGACTGTTGACCAAGTTTACCACTGGCCTCAGTTTCACTTAGAGACAGACAGTATGACGTCAGAACAATACCCGCCAGTGGTATGAAGTCCGGTTCATATAGCGCGATTTATGTCGGTACAGAGGAAAGGTCAACGGAAATTTGAGAAGCTAGCTTGTTTGATAAGGGCTCTCGCAATATGGCGCGACTTGGTTCGTGTGTCTGTCTTCCTTGTTAGGCGCCACCTCTGCGCCCGAACAAAAACTAAGAAGAGTTCGTTGAAAAGTTTGTTAATTGGGATACAATTTGCTTCTTTCTCCAGAGAACTACCAACGGTTGTAAGCGGAAGAATGGCTAACAAACTTTTCAAACAAAAGTTAGAACCATTAACAAAGGACCTGTCAAACAACCTTATTCATTCACCGTTCAACGGACAAACTATTCGGTGCACCCTAACCCTTTGACACGTCAGAAAAAATATAATAACATTCTCATCTCAGATTATATTGTTTGCTTGCTCACTCTGACGTCTTGCTTTCACCTCAAATGAAGTTAATCAGGCGTGTGTGATCCAATGCGAGTCAGCAGGAGAGGAGGTCGCAAAAATAGGTCATATAGGAGGGACCGTGGAGGGGGTTGAGGGGGAGAGGAGACACCCTCAGGTCTTTCAGATCTTTGGCTGCAGTGCTCTTAAGCACAGCAGCCAAAAAGGATCCCTTTCGTCTCCTTTGGCCGTCCAGATCAGATATTCGTGCATTGAATGCCATGGAGAGATGCCGCATTGAGAAGCCTAATGGAATGTTATCTCGAGACATAGTTACGAAAATAAAACAGAGCGACCTACTTGCAGACGGACTGACAGACAAACATGCATGCATACATATACATATACAGACCAGCAGGCACATATGTAGACAGACAGATGAGACAGACAGACAGACAGACAGACAGACAGACAGACAGACAGACAGACAGACAGACAGACAGACAGACAGACAGACAGACAGACAGACAGACAGACAGACAGACATACAGACAGACAGACAGACAGACAGACAGACAGACAGACAGACAGACAGACAGACAGACAGACAGACAGACAGACAGACAGACAGACAGACAGACAGACAGACAGACAGACAGACAGACAGACAGACAGACAGACATACAGACAGACAGACAGACAGACAGACAGACAGACAAGCCGACAAACAAAGTAGCATGCTAAAACAGCAGACTTACTAGTCGATCAGTCGGAAATCTTGCTTATCATTTCATGAGCGTTACACAAATTATGCAGGATAAACAGGTCTGACCTCTACCCCGTCTAACCATCTATAGGGACTGCTGCCTAATGCCTCTACTGAAGACAAACGATCTTACCCGGACGACCAGTCTGAACAGACATATTGTGAGCAGTCTCCGTTTTCCAGTCAGCTGCCGCCGAACGAATAGTCGGATGTTCGGTTGAACAAACTGAAGGCAAGGTGGCCAATGAGCCACGAAATTAACGACGGAGTGCTGTGGCGTTCGAGCTGCTGAGCCCCATTTGAAGTGTTTACGGAATCGTTATTGGCTGACGAGTCAATGATTCTATCATAAATTGAGACCAAAGTGAAAGAATGTTTCTAGTCAGTCAACGTTTCCAACTGAACTAATGGTTAAGTGTCAAAAAAAAAAAAAATACAGACATAAAATACCGGTACGACGACGGATGAATTGATGTAAATAAGAAAAATGCAATGTCAGGATATCATAGATTATGCAGGCCAACTTCAAAATAGCCAAGATGTACACTTCTCGACTTCAAAAGACTGAAAAAAAATAGTTAGGGAAGGGAATTCCAAGATTGTGCGTGTATATGTGAATGCGTACGTTTTGTGGGGAGGCGGGATGAATATGGACGGGCAGAGAGTCAACAGGATACGTTCCAGGGGGAGGGAGTCTAGGGGACGGGAATTGTCGGTCACTGGTCGTTGGCCACAGCAGTGGGGCGACCACAGAACGGCCACAGCGCGGTCGATAACAGAAATGGTACCGACGCGGTGGTCAGCCCGCCTCTGGGCCCGGTTACCAGGCCGCTAGGCAACAGGCGAAATGCCGACTGCTGGTCGACTGAGCCAGACAATTGGCGGAATCAAGATCCGAGGTCCGTCTAAGCCTGACTCAAACAGCAGAACGAATTCTCAACAAAATATTTGTCAAGGACTGATCCAAACAATAACCATCTTTTACGCACTTGTGTCTGCGGTAGAGTAGTCATAACTACAGATTAGGCGAAAAGCAGACAGCATGGTCTGTTCAAGTCTGGACCAGACAGTAGACGGGAATCAAGAACCGCGGTCTGTCTAGGGCTGGCCCTGACAACAGACGAAATATCGACTGTCAAATGCCTGTCAAATGCTGACCCAGACATTGGCTACGTTTCCATGTAAGCAAATTCTAGAGGTTTCCATCTTTTCCAATAAGCAAATTCTAGACACTTATGTTCTCTCCTAGTCAGACCCAGACAGTACGGGGAAATCCAGATAGTTGATCAGCTCAGGTCTAATCCACATAACAGTCCCACATAGTGAATCAGCCTGTCTCAAATAAATAAGATCCCGACGCTTTCAAACTTCTACATTTTTATAAGCACGCAACGCTCCTAAAAGCATTGAATGCGAGTGCAAGTTCTCTTAATTACGCACATGTTAATTTAAGGCTCGCCGCCTTAGGCACGCCCTTACATTACACAAGCTTGACGACAACAGCATCATAGCCTGACCATCCGTATTACACAGCTCTAGGATTGCTCGTAGAGAGAGAGACAGAAGGGACATCCGTGGGGGTAACCAGGGACGGGGGAGGTGGCAGCGCGCACACCATCCGTCATTGCCTAATGGAGCGGCTCACATGGGACACAACAACCCCAGGCCGGCCTCATCACCGACAGCAATCGTATGTGTGCGACGACAGGGCCCAGATAGACGACCAAGATGATCCGTTGTCGCCACGCGGTGGGGTGGCGGGGTGCGGTAATAGAAAACACGGGCGTGGTGACACGGAGGGAGAAGCAGAGATCAGCTGATGTATGATAAATGACGTCACCATCATTTACGGCGAATATTGCGTGAAATGAAAAATGAAAAGTTGTAATTATGGTGCATGATATGCGATGCTGACTATCGACAATAAGCGATCAGTAGTTTCGGTAATGAAAATTGGCTGAACACTGCGCTTGTCAACCAGCAAAAGATCTACATTCATTTATTGTATTTATTGGATTGGTATCAGTGAGCTCACATTACTTCTATTCACAAATCTTTAAAAATAGTATCATCCATCTCGAGTCCGATATCCCATCTCATATCTCAATTTACGATCTATTCATTCTCCGAATTCCATCCCCAATTCACATCTATCCTCGGCTACTTCTCTCAGAGGCCCCGTCATCATACACTACGTCATCCAAGTTACGACAAGCTACGAATGTCCTACTTATACAAAATCCCAGCGTCTTTCGGGCACCAGCATATTTCCGCCCGGTGTCTCTGTCATATCCGTGACTTATAATGGAATAACGCAAATGGACCCCTCCTGAAGCCATCAGCATAGTTTAGCTGTGCGGCTCGGAGCACGGGGACTCTGATACGCATATCTGGCGTATGATGTGGAGAGGATCTGCTCAGCTCCAGCGCCTATTCTGAGAAGAGGGGGAGGAGTCTGGGTAGATGTCTTGGTTGAGGTCATACGCCATACGATGACAGATAAGAAAGAAAAAAAAGGGAAGACAGACGATGAGACAGAAAGATTTATATTAGTTGTAAGACTTGGCGATTAGGTGAATTTGAATTCCTAAGGCTTACCTGGGTGGCATGAGCCGCGCCAATATGTGCCGTTACCCCGTCCGTACCCCTTTGAACTTTTTTTCCTACATGTCTCTCTTGCCTCATGCACCATGTCAAATGTGCTACCCATGTGCCTCTCCCAATACCACCCCATGTGCTACCAGTGTCCCATGTGCCTCATGAGTCACCACCCCATGTGCCTCTCCTTTCGTCGCCTCCCTCGCCGCTCGCCCGGCGGCGGCCGCCTGTGTTCCTCTCAGGATCAATATTCCTCTGTACCTCCCCCGGCTGATGGGCGCACCTCGGCCAAGATAAACCCATCAGCTACCGAACGGGTCATCCGGGCCCGAACAGCGGCGGCATTTATATGCGTCGAATTCGAGCCATCCGCGCGCCACCGCGCTTCGCCCGCTGCCATCATCGACTCCATCGCCCTCCATCGCCATCGCTATCGCCCGGGCGAGAATAGAATAGCATACGAGAGACCCACTTCAGGGCAATGCTCCCAGTGCATTGCTCCCGGCGAAATGGATTACCCTCATTCGAAATTAGACCAATGACTGAGGTAATTACACAAGCAATTAGCGCGGCAGGCACGGGCATTGCTACTCGGCGGCGTGGGGAGAGGGGGCGTCACTGTCAGGGTCGGGGGGAGGGTGGGGTGGGTAGAGGGAATGACCCGCATTAACCCTGAGGCAATGGAGACTATGACCCGTGCCCGGTCACCCGCTGCGGTCAAGGGACGCCGCCACCGCACGCGCGGCCGTCCGCTGCAGGGTTATCGCCAGTGAAATGGCCAAGATCAGGGCAGCTTATTACCGGCAGAGCTGCGAGCTGCGAGCTTTGCACCGCGACCTGGCGGAAGCGTGTCGAGTTAGACGACGTGGGAGGGGCGGAATTATCAAACGGAATCAGCGATGTCACGCTTTGTTATTGGCCCACGCGTCCTGTCCACGATAAGGCTTTGTGAGTAGTGTGAGGGCTCGTAACGCGCGCAGGGGAGCAGAATTCGAGAAACAGCTGCTTTCAATAAGGATGGTTTTAAGCAATGAAATTTTAACTTTAAACGATGGTGTCTCATTAAATGCATAATATTTGACATGAATCTCACAGTCTCTTGAAGTTACCAGAAGATAAATTTTGAAGCCTGAGGCTTTTGTATCAGGGGGGGGGGGGTGTAAAATAAAAAGAAATTGAAAGCAGAGTTATTTCAATCGTAATTTGAGCATGCACTCACGTTTGGGGAGCAAGAACTTACTATCTCATCCAAGGTGGCACCATTTGTACTTCTGAGGAACTTAAGACATGCATCATCATTTGAAGCCAACCTGAAACCTCCAATGTCATAAATTTTTCCAAGCCGATGCTACCAAACCCTTCCTACCAGCTCTGTCGGACGCCCAGCAACCAGCGGTCATCTCCGATCAGTGCTGACCGCCAACGGGGGACAACAGGGTCAGCGACCCAAGAGTTACCAACCGGAGAAGCGCCCGTCAGCAATTATTCACGAGAGGGGCTGACCGGACAAGAACAAAAATACAGAGAAAAACGATTGTCGGAAGATTTGGCAGCCGGAGAAAGGATGAATGATTGATCGCTGGTTATTCAGGGATCTTCTCTGAGGATGGTTAAACGTGACCTTTGAGGTAAAAGTTGGTGGTTTTTAAAGGTCAGGTTGCGACGGCTGGCAAACCCCACTTAAAAGTTACAATGAACGTGTCGGGAAGTGTTTGCAGGTCTGGAAATCGTGTTCTGAAGTTGATACGTATTTCCTCTCAGACCTGTGAAACGTTTACAAGCACGCAGCGATCTTAGTTTCGATGAGGACCGGCATGTTCTCCATTCATTTAAGTGCGCTACTAAATAATAGGTATACAATTTATCTTAGTACAGATGAGTAAAGCTTCCACAATTGTTTACTGCGGCTAACAGTGCTATGTTGCTTGCGACATAGCAATGTGCTTGTGATTAATTAGCGCGAAGCTCCCACTACCCGACTTAGAAATGATAGCGGAGTTTAGTTATATCAACGTAAAAACAAAAGCACAAGAGGTATGGCTATATAATGAAAATATTATTTATGAATATAGCTTGGACAAACATAGATGATCCAGAATGTGCTCAATAACATAAAATCTACAATTTCCCTTCTGTGTCATAGCCCTAGCAACAAAGTTGGCTCGAGTGAGGACAATTGTAGCTGAACGGAAAAATAATCAACACAATTGAATCAACCAGACGAAATCCGAAGAAGTAACCGAAGTAACCATGAAGCTGAATTACATAACTATTTCGCCCAAACAATAAACACTCAGTTCTTAGAACGGGCGGCCGCCCATTTAAACACCTCTCTTTGATGCATCCTGCCTGAACAACATTGTTGCGTGTAAACTATTTGAAGAATGCTAGAAGCGCCAGATTACATCTTTGACGTCTTTGTAAGGACAAAGAAGGCCACCCGCGGTAACGCACAAGCAGTTTGGCCAGCGGAATTGACCTTGACCTGTCATAATGTGGGGTTAGCAGCAGCCAAAAAGAAAAGAACGACAACTTCTCCACTGATTGCGAGTGCAAGTTGCAACTCATGTTTCGCTAAATTAAGAAATAAAATTCAGGGAATCAGGTGATGTATGTAACCTCCGGTTCCTGTTTTAAGAAAGTTGTTTCTCGTTTCCGACTCAATCCGATCAGTTTACGTTCGGTCTTGGGCCGACTGCGTTCGTCTCGAACTAACGCTAGCAGATGAGTTCGAAAAATATTTACCCCGATGTGAGATGCATCCGCAAGGAAAAGCAAACAGGTAGGACGAAACGGTTCATTCTCAATTGATCCCGCTGGATGAATTGCAAGTTTAAGCGGCGTGATCTCTCTGCCAAAGGCTCTCACAACAGTGGTCGTGAATGACAAGTGACTGTCGATCCCAGCATCTCGTTCTTATTTTATGCCGGATTTTTATGCAATACTTCGTCACACTGTTTGAAAGCTCAATCAACTTCCTTAAAATTCCATCTCCCACAAATCTCTTTCTTTTGGAGCATTTCTTCCCTCCTCAGTAGGTGCCTATGCGTTTGTAGCTTTCCTTTGTGAACATTCTCCTTATTACAATTTCTGTATACGTAAGCGTTCTGTGTTCACGTAGCCACCGCACAATGCGCAAACCCTCAGGAGTCCACAAATCTATTCTCTTCTGCACTTAATGTGCGCTGACACGCGCGACCACAATTCTCCACTCCCATCCGTTTCCAGGTTCGGCGACCTCTGCCCTCGGGCGATCACGTGACCGCCCTCAGGGAATCACGTGACTGCCTCGGGGCACCAGCAGTCCCGCGAGACTCGCGATAATTCGGGAGACGGAGACGAAGAGGGGGTACCGATAACAGGAGAATGGGAGTGCAGTCGGGGGTGCGTTAACCTTTGTTACGGAATGGATTGGTAGAGAAGCTGCATGTTGGGCAGTGCTCGACATTATTTGAACACAAAGTTCCAAACTTGCCCGAATTCCCTGTTGAGAAAATCTTGTCGTCGGCGGAGTGCATATGGGACTTTTCCTATTGCCCCTGCGTCTTGCTTTGACCTTACTGTACATCAACGTTCCACGAGTATGAATAGGAACCCATACATCAATGAAGCGGAAACTTTATCTCAGAGAAGCCATAGGGCCTCGCCTATAGAGTCGTGAGTGCCTGTGAATGAGTATTGCAAAGTGCTACCTATAAATGGATATTCTGCGTCTTATTCCATTATGTGAGGAATATTTCATGTGCTTGGATCGTTCAGGCTCCTGGGCCCTGGCCTCAGTCCTCACCAGCATAAATCTTTGTTTCGCTAGTCTAGCCATTTGTCAAAGTATCATGCGTACCTACTCTGTGACTATATTGCCACGGAAAAAGTGGCATATAAGTTGCAGTACTGGTTCTGCAGCCCTTCGTAAAAGTATCTTCCTCGATTCTGCTTACATTTCTTAATTCCAACCAAAATAATCAATGTATTTGTTGTTTCCATACAAACAAACATGATTTAATCTCGGAAAAGACTGCACGTAAAACTAAACAACTGGCAGTGTTTCCGCCGCTCACAGCGCAGAAAAGAGCCGCCATTCGGGGGTACGAGGGCAGATAAAAACTC
This sequence comes from Amphibalanus amphitrite, assembly GCF_019059575.1. Taxonomy (NCBI): domain Eukaryota; kingdom Metazoa; phylum Arthropoda; class Thecostraca; order Balanomorpha; family Balanidae; genus Amphibalanus; species Amphibalanus amphitrite. Next base: position 48,022 of record NW_024883363.1, read on the forward strand.
TGACGTAAGCCGGAGACCAGATCGAGCAGTAAACTCGGCTGGCGGGGGTTAGTTACGATCACAGAGGAGGATTTACCCGGGCGGAGGCGCCGCCGGCCAGATAAGTCCCATGCGAGGGGTGTCATTCATGGGACTTGGAGACCCCAGCCCAGTTGCTAGGTGGGGAGAGTTATGATGCGTTTGGAATTTCCGTTTTCAACTTGCAGAATACTCCCGTGTTGCTTATGGAGTTGAAATTCCGGCAAAGCTTCAGGGATTAAATGCAAAGCCAGTTTGTGAAATGGTTCATCCTTTCTCACCCTCACACCAGGAGGCTTTATAAAGGAGACGATATAATTCCACGGATTTCTGCAATGATTGCTCTCAGTCTCGGCAGCACGCATCACTAAAAGAATCCCAACAAAATGATAAAATCTTTAAGATACGTACCTCAAGAATAAAACAGCAGTATAACCCATACACGTTGAGAAAAACAGTCCCCTCTGCGCACTGTGTTGTTTCTTTGTTTCGCTGTTTTATGGCCCGATCATGGGTCACGTCTTTTCGTGCCGCACCTGTGCAGCGACAGTACCAAACCAAGCACGCACGTGTCGGCTATACGCCAGGCTGCTAAATTATGACACAGTGTACTGTGTGTTCTCCGGCCGCAGAGTTAAGCGGCTCAATGTTTCACTGTTCCCGGGAGAACTCAAATCAGCGGTACAGGGCGGCAGGGGAAATAATGTTCCGAGGCTGCGGATGGACAAACTGAAGAAAATACAGAGCCATACTGTAAATTTGCGTACACTACGTGGGGTATGTTCCACATAAAGAGAATAATTAATACGATGCATTAGATGAATGTCGCTTATAGAGCATGTTCAGTGCTTAAGTAACAAATAAACTACGGTTGCTGCTGAAAAACGCAGCATATGCATAAATACGCTACTATAAATACCATTGATCTATTTTGAAGTTGCTACGTATTATTGTTTATTATCTGAAATCCAAATAATGCACTACTTTTCGCACATTCTGGTGATACTGTGGACCAATTTCATCCTGCTGTGAGCCTCCCGCATCCCAATCATCAACAAATCGCTTAGTAGGCTGATCTTTCAGACCAAAAAGCGGTTACGGGGGATAACCCTTCGTAACACAGTGGACGATCCGCAGAAGACTGTTACCTTTGCGCTTAACCGCCAACACTAAATATTATTAGAGTTTGGGGTGCACGGATGAATACAGGCCCTGCTCGTTGCCAGAACTATGGCGTCTCATCCTCGTAGTCATGGCAACTGCGGAATTCAAGTGAGATGAGTAATATCAGCACAGTGCGTGATTAACAATACGAGCACGCATATAGCATGTGAAAAAAAGACAAAAAAGAGGCAAAAACTGTTTCTTTTTTGGGTACGTTATTCTTTCTCATTTAAAAAAATGAAAATTAAATATTCAGCTTTTCATAAAGAGGTGGAAGTTTTTTTAACATCCCTGGTCTTCTAGACATTGAAAACGTCGCCTAGCAACGGTCTCATACGACGTAATACTTCATCGGCGAAGATCTATCAGAATCCGGGTCCGTAATATCAACAGAGGCTTTGTTTACATCGCCCATCGACGGCAGAGCCGATGACGTCATTAATGTGTCCCAGCTGATTGGTCAGAAAAGGGGCTTGATATTTGGAACCCATAGTTGTAAAGATGGACCTTAGTGCGCTATATTTAAAAGAAATTTGTTTAAAGCAATCAATTTCTTCCCAGCTTTTCATTTGAATCAAAAACGACAGATGCATGCCTTCCATGAGTGAGTCGTTACGAACTTCCTTACACAATTTTCCCTCCACCACCAGTCCCAGTCCTCGCCATTCCTGTTGTGACGTCACACACTAATTAAATTGTTCTCCACTGGAAGGGTAGCTCGGGAGATTCTCTGGGTCAATAGGCGCTGTTCGGGTCCACTATCGCTTAGAACGTGCCTCTCACAGAGTACAAATCCATTTTCAAACGCAATTGACTGTCCGATCGCTTTTCAACGAGGTGCTATCATCAGATGACCTGAGGTTGAGATGGGCCGATGTACGAATTTGGTAGACGGCGTTGTTATGTCTTAGCATCATATTTTCATTTCTAATAATAATGTAACTCAGCCAAAATAAGCCACAGAGAAGTATGTGCCAAATACTATCGACGTGAAACTGTGGGAGCCTTGTGACTCCTGTAACTCCTCGCTGTTACAAATTATAGGGTCGGCTAATATTCAACATACCTATAGCTGCTAGCTGACAGGCTGTTAGCGCAGAGTCCTATGAATCAGACTAGTAAGATTAGAGTCAAACTGGACTCTTCCTTGAGTCAGACTGGAGTCTTCCTTGAATCAGACTGGAGTCTTCCCTGAGTCAGACTGCAGTCCCTCCGTAGTCATGTCCATACTCAGACCCCATACCAGCTGACCCAGCAGACCTATACGCGGCTGTCATCCGCACACAATAGGCGTCAGAGTAACGACCCCGACGGTCAGCCACAATAGCACGGGCGGGGACATTGTGTTCCGACCGGCGCCACATGCTAACAGATAAAAATGGACACGACACGCCATCACAGACGCCCATAGCTGAGTAAGGACGTGTGAGTGGCGCATATTTAGAATGTGTTTTGATTGATAAGTAAAATGACATGTTGAAGGTGAGTGTTTATTTGAAACTACGCTCGCCTATGTAGACCTGGATGTGTTTTCATCGTTTTCTTATCAGTAAATTATCACTGAAATAGTTTTGCTACATTCCGTATCTAATGCATTACTTGAAGTTGAAAAAAAATCCTCGAAGTTGTAATAAATATACTACTTATTTGATAAAAGATAATTACCAATCTACATAAAGGTGAATATTCTGTTGCGAGGTTTTATCATATTCGCCACAAACTCTGCTTTCTAATTGAAATGAAATGCTCAGTTTGTCTCATACAGCTGAATGAGGTAGGTACCCTGTCCACCAATATACCCCCGTAATGCAGTAATGGCGTAACATGGTCATTGACTCAGCTGAGAAATTGCCGGACACGCTAATACCCTGTCTGACCCAAATCCGATTGATTATTGCCGTGATATGGGCCAGCCCATGAGTAGGGTGTGGGGAAAGGGTGGGCCAGCAGGGGCTGACATGTCGATATGGGGAGAGAGAGAGAGAGAGAGAGAGAGAGAGAGAGAGAGAGAGAGAGAGAGAGAGAGAGAGAGAGAGAGAGAGGGAGAGAGAGAGAGAGAGGGAGGAAGGGAGGGAGGGAGGGAGGGAGGGAGGGAGAGGGAGAGGGAGAGAGAGAGAGAGAGAGAGAGAGAGAGAGAGAGAGAGAGAGAGAGAGAAAAGAGAGAAAAGAAAGAGAGAAAAGAAAACAGAATAAGGACGATACTTCCTTGGATGAATTTTTGGGCTTCAGCAAGAGCACTACTTAGACGACATAACTCTTTTTTCTTAAATTTTGCGATAAGAGCTAACAACCCCATTTCTAACACGATTTTATGGTCCTGCCTGATAGGTTTTGTCTCATCATTGTTGATTTTACGAGCGTCTGACCTTCTGAAGCCAAATGATCAACACCTTCGAAGACATCCTAAAGTTATGAAGAACTAGCTTTCAAGAGGAAATAATGTTCGCAGATAAGCTTTTTTTAACAGATGTAAGCGAACTCACTGTACTTCTGTCAAGATGAGCCATTGTGGCATTCTATTCACGCATTGAAATCCTTCAATTATCAAAATTGATGCTATTTGTGGATTATTTTGTGACCGGCATATGTTTAATACCTAGTTATTGGTATATGTAATAATGCTTAATTCATAGTTATAACCAGCGACAGACATCCAATGATTAATGGATCCTTTTACAAAATATCGATGTCTCGACAAATTATAATAGTCGGCTGAGGGCTCTGCGTAGTGAATTATATCAATTCCAGTTCCACCACAGACCACCACATTGAATGACTAAATACGATCAGCTGTCAGGGGACCACCGATCAGCTGATGACAGTTGCTATGGTGACCAATCCAAACAACGCGAAGCAACAGCTAGCGAGCAAACTAGCGACTGACTATCGAGGTGGTGGCATATGACCGATTAAAGTCAATCCAAATTATCCTAATTCACCTAAACCTGTCTCGTTTTCGATTCTGACTAATCAGAATCGGCTTAACAAAAGTTCCCCACCACAACCAAACGAAACAGCCGCGTTAGGTGAAACCCCCGGTCGCTCTGCTGGAAGTTTAACGATCACGTATGGCGTGCTAGGAGCCACTTCATTTTCGTCGACGGTCGGAACCGACACGATGGAGGAACCTCTGCCAACGGAAGCGCGGGCCTGGCCGCGTCGGTAACCTGGCCATACCTGGGGATGTGCTGAGAATCGATAACGGCAACGATGAGCAGCTGGCACTAACGTAACGCCGAGGCCAGCAGCGTTACGGCGTTGGCGGCTGCTCACCTGTAGCGATTTGTCTTGCGCATGTTTAATAAATTCATGAATAAGTTGCGATGATTTTGCGTGTTGCCTAGCTTCTACGCAGCTTCAGTTTTTGGTTACTGGAGAGTCGTGAAGTTGCAGCCAAGGGTAGAGGGGGAAGGGCTTGGAGTTGGAATGCATGCGAGACCGTCATTAACCCGTGTGATTTAACCCAGCATGTGACAATTCCATTCAAAACAACTCGTCTTCGTGCCTACCACACTGGGAATGGGAAAACAATAGAAAATGTCATCATTGCGTTTTTTGTACTTCTTGCACGCTGATTGAGGAGATGGGAATGCATGCAAAGTTTGAATTGAGGAACCAACAGAAGGAAAGGTAAGAATAGAATCGTGACTCAATATCTACAACACACCATACCAGCGACGCTTGATAAAATGTCCATTCCTCAAGGACATAATAAAAAGACTCCAACATGACATCACATAGAAATTGGCAGCGATTGACAATTATTGGTAAATTATTGTTGTTGTTGTTGTTGTTGTTTTTTTTTTTGAAGCAGCATCTCTGTTTCGATTGATGACAAATTTCCCCATTGTGACATTTTGAAAGGATTGAATTCAATCCTTTCAAAATGTAATTGCGGTCTTAAGACCGCAATTACTGTTGACAGGTCAAATTGTTATGGCCAGGCTGACAAGCTATATTGAAAGACTCAACTTTGTAAGATTTGTTCAACGCTGCAATATTTTAGAAGCGCATGATCTGAAAGCTAGGGTTGATGTTTTGTGCGCCAACTCTCACCACACTGCTATAATGTATTGAATATTGTTAATGCTTACTGAAATGACGTTTCCTCCCTTAAATCCCACGATTTGTGGTTATCAAACGACCAAGAGCTTATTTAGGTATGGACAATACAGCATAACAATACTATGCGCAACTTATTAGCTGGCTTATATTCTGCACTTAGAGCCGAAAAGACTACAAACTACGCTTACCGCAAATGGCGCTAATGGAAAGCCAAATAACAAAATGGTTTCAGTTTACTGACAAATGAGTAGAGTCGCATAGTTCGGAATAATTTTCGAAACCTCGTGGTTTGCTGGCTTATTAAACACCAAAAATATATTTAATCAAAACTGGTGTGCGATAGTAGTCATCATGTTCGTTAAGCTCTTATCAAGGTTCTCTAGACTTTCAGAAGCACATAAAAAATACGTAAACCCTTCGTTGTGGAAGGCATGGATACGACGGCCAGAAAATGAGTTTTCATAGATGTGCATGCCAAGTGAATTTCAGAAGAAAATTCATAAATAAATGCCTTCACTGACCCGACACTTTCCACGAATCCGTTCGCTCCGACCAAAAGATACGAGCTTACAAATACGCGCGCTACAGCGAGCTTCAGCACAGCTCGAGTCCCGACAGATGTGTTTGTACAAAGGCTAGATAGGATTATGGAAGAAGAGCTTCTCCAGTCACCCCAGCTTTCTTGACTTTTCTTATGAAGGAGACTTGTGTCTAATAATGGTGTGCAATAAGGTAGCCTTTGTGTATCAGAGTAACATACGCCTGTTATTTTTTTTTTTTTTTACAAAGTTAGCTTAACAAAGACATAATATTTTATATTTCTGCTGAATGAAACAACTGGTCATCATTAACCGTCAATTTACCTCATTGTAACGGCATTCAACATACTTTTTTCATTGCTTCTCCTTGACTTTTCTCCTTGACTTTGACCTGGACAGTGCCAACTGGCTGGTGATTATCCCTTGTCAACTTCTTAGCCGCTGGTCACTACCGCTAGAAACTACTCTTTCTGTCATCTGGCTGACGGAATTCGTGGGGTAATTTGACGTCAGTTTGTGCCTGTCGTGGTTTCAGACAGGTCTTTCGCCTATGTTGGTCGTAACAATCAATACAGGGTGCAGGCGCTCACTGCTACGCTGGACCAGCGACAAGAAATTTGCAACCACTGCACAGCCATGGAGCAGTCAACCGTCGGGGAAAGACTCAAGGGGTATAGTGATTTTTGGGAAACAATACAAGTGAGGCAGTCAGATAATCGCACATTGCATGCTTAATTCAGTTGTTAAAGATGTGGGGATAGAAAAAGATAATAGCTTATTTATATTGCGTTGCAATTAAACTCATTTTTAACCATTTTCACATAATAATCTTCAAACAAAAACAGGCTGCTCCTTTGGAAATAAAACGCCAGAAGTTTCGAAGCGTTAAATGCGGTTATACCGAATGTGGGTCTCTCAAGTACAATCAAGTGCTTATCTCAAGATGAACTTTTCTCACTTCCTAGCAAAGTTCGGCAATATAAAAGCAACTGAAATAGAATTTCCTGCGCTTTCCGAAAGCTCACTTTCGATGAGAAGTACAAATAGTTTGAAAAGAACACCAAAACTACCAGTCAACTTTCATACAGTAAGTGCTTTAGCATCAGGTGCGGTGGAATGGAAAGAGACAATAAAACATCGAGCATTGCCACGCTGCTAGCATTGCAAAGTGCTGCGTTAATATTTAGTGGAAGCGATGGGCTCGTAGTGCTCATATGGGACGAAATGACATGCGTGACAGGAATTTATGTCGGGCAGCGAGTGTCTGTCATCATGACCGTTCCCGGTATCGTGACAGTCCGGGTCAGGACCTCATGTGACAGGTAAGGTCAGAAATGTGACTGCTTGCTCAATTATCATCGTTACCAATGCTGTCATAAATGGCCCAAGAGCTCACGTGACAGACACGAGCAAAGAAGAACTGCGTAATCTTCCGACAAAGTGACAGTTTTTGTTGTTATGACTGACTAGGGCATGGGTAAATGGCTGTTAATTTCGTAGTTCCTACTGTCATAAGTGCCATGACGTTAGTATGACAGAAACTTGTTAGAAGCCACTGCTCATAAGACGAACATATTATGATATACTTCTTCCTTAAACATTTTTTTTTTCATTTAGTGTTTGGATTTGAGATTCAAGCACCTAATGAAGCTTTTAATAAGTCTCGCTGCGCTCGATCTAAAACAATAAGCAGGCTGATATTCAAAGAGGAATGTAAGACAAAAATCACTGAAGTAGCGCCGGACGGAAGTGCATATCAGTTTAAACTACACTTGCCCGTCCGAAACCCAGGGCCCATGTCACACACAGCATCACTTCACACCTACACCAATGACACACCCGCCCCATGGAGGGACACCATGCAATACCACCATCCCAAACACATTTCCCCACACCACAACACACGGATACAAACCACAAACCATTTCGGCGATCCTTCCCTCTCTTCCCTTCACCATCTCTGCTATAAAGGATATGGATTGGTGATCATCCGCAGACATATATTTCTGACGGGATGTGTCTGCTCCAGACGTCGAAAAGTCACCGCCGCGAAACCCGGAAACGGCAGATCGCAGGCGGAGGAGTCGGTCAGCGTTTCCTCGGAGGAACACGAGGACCCGTAGGAGGGAGAGCTGCTGCCACGTTCCATGTAGGCCGATTCCTCCATGGTGATGTCGAGGGAGGCAACGGTGAAAGAGTTCTTCAAGAGGAGTTGTCAGAGTTCTTGGAATTTTACCGCGAAGAGCGGAGGTTAGTATTGCTTTCCAAATGTGTCACTGAGTTGGTTTATAGTGAGGTCACTGATGGGTCTTCAGAGATAAGTCACTGAGCCTTCTTCGAGAGAAATGAGCGATCACTGAATGGTTTGTCTTGGAGGCAAGAGTTCATTTAGACGTTCTAATGAGTCACTGAAGCGTCCTCACGGGAGTTCCATCATCCGTGCCATCCCCGCGAGGCGCGAGACGCTCCGTCACTAAAAGCACCCGTAGCAAGTCACTGGTCGCGTCCGTTGCAAGTCACTTGACACGGCCGCGGCAAGTCACTAGACTCATCCGTCGAAGTCAAGTCACTTGACACGCTCTTTGCAAGTCACTGGACCCATCTGTCACAAGTTGCCGAACGCGACTTTTACAAGTCACTTGTCACGCCCGTCACAAGTCACCGGACTCGTCCTTCGCTCAACACCCTCCACCCGTCACTGCCCCATCGTTACCGACGCGTCTCTCACGACGCTCCGTCGGCGGCGACGGGCGACCGCCACTGACTGGAGCTCCCTGGCGTCGGGGCCGACCGGCACCTGGTGGCGCGTGCGCCGATGGTGCTCCCGCTCTGCTCGGCCGTTTCGGCAGATTCTCCTGCTGCCGAGGAAGTACGCGGCGCGGCTGGAGGCGAAATCGCGACCCCGCTCACAGAGGCGGCTATTGATTTCGGCAGCGCGCACCTGGCGTGGAGAATGGAACCGAGAGGTATGGCTCGGAACGCGCCGCGGAGGGGGCGGCGGAGGAGCGTAGGACACGGTCGAAGAGGCGGTCGAGGACGTTGGTTGGGGGGGGGGGGTGTACTGTTGCGGGGTGTACTGTTGCTTGCGGGTAATTCGTGCTGCGGTGGTCGTAGTCGTATCGATTCAACAGGCGGTGGAGTATCGCCGGGCATTGGCGGTAGACACAGCTGAGGGACGGGCATGGGTGACGGTACACTGGTCCGTGGTCTTGCTAGCTTGGACGTTACCTTACATAGTAAACGAAATGGAAGATGTCATTACAGAAGAAGGTTAGTCTATTTATTTCTTCAGACTAAAGCTGTGAAGATGTATATTTTTGCCCATTCAACTTACGTTTGAATTTTGAAGAATGATTTATATTCCTTCCTGATCTACTGCTACAGGTCAAGATGATATTCTATGGAAAGACGAACATGTCGCGATGTTCATATCACATGCAGCATATGGATATGCGCAATCATAATTACAGGAGCGAAATGGACAAAACTGTTTTCAGCAATGGTGGGTGGTGGATTCAGAAACGTCAACACTTCTTTGGTTGTTTTTGTTTTAGATAAATTGATATTTCTTTTATTTAGGAGAAATCAGAAGCGTCCCAGATTCACTGTGCTTGCTGTTGACCGTAATAAAGGACAAATTTAGCTTCTGATATAGTAATTAGTGACATGTACAGCCCACCGCTAAAGTAATGTAGGGTTTTACCAATCTCAACGGTTGGCTTTGACTGGCGATTGTTTAATGCGGAGTGATCGAAAAGAAGATGTCAATAGCTAAAGTTGCAGCTGCAAGGGTGACGATACATATTTATAAGCTACATTCAAAGTTTCATTGTAGTCTGGCTAATCGTTCCTAAGCTTCAGAAGCAGAACATACCCATGACTGAAACCCCAAATTACTTCTGCTGTGGACTGTACCTATATACTCATAAATAGATCGCTGCATTTATTCTCATCAGACATCAAAGAACGAATATGTTAACACCAAAGAACCCCTGCGCAGTAATGACAACAAACGAAATATTACAATAGTGTATTTGCTTCAATAAGGCACCAGGGTCGCTTCTGATATAAAAGTGAGTAACGGGAGTAAAACCAATCAGTATGATTTCAGCGAGCAAAGGCATTATGCCACTAGTCATAACAATTACGACAAACCATCCCATCGCTTCACTCCCTCACTCACGTCCCGTCATCACTACGAGTCGGTGATCACTTCTGCTGACCTCTCCATCAGCACTCCAACGCAGAACAACACACCAACAGACACCCGATTGGCCGGTGAAGGGTCCTTCTGACACTCAGACAGCAGAGTCAGCATGCAGGCAACTCAAGGGTGCTACGGACGAGTCGTGGTGGTTGCCTTCGCCGATAGCGGTTCGCCGATAGCACCAAAATGATTTACGCCTGTAGCCACTTTGAAAAATGTCATGGCTCGTTTAAAGGCCCCGCGGACATTAAACTCATTAAGTTACGCTCGGTGTCTCGAACATGATATTTGAGGACACTGACGCCTCACGTATTCTGAAGCCGCAGATTCCGCTGTGTTTGTATTGTAGCTTGTATGAGGAGTGCGAGCGACGTGCGGTGACCTCTCGATCAGTATCGAACTCAACAACAGGTTAGCGTGCCGGGGGCTATGTGGAGGTTCCACATGTTGTGTGTCCCAGGGAAGGGGGCGGAACCAGTGAGAAGTGGGGCAGCTGTGGGTACCATGCATGCGCAAACGTGGGTAGGAGCAGGGTTGTATACCAATCAAGTCGATTGAATTGATTGATTTGATTCAACGCGTATTTTGAGTTGATTGGATTGAGTCGATTGACTTTTCGAGATGACTGGTTGACTGACTCGTTTGACTTTAGCGACTGGTTGACTGATTTGATTCCCGAAAATTAGAGTGACTCGTATGATCGAGTCGATTTAATGGAAAGTTCAAATAAGTTTTAGTTGACGAAAAATAATGACACCAATTGATGACATCAAAGATCACAAAACTACACTGAAAACTGCTTGTCATCACAACTGCAATATGGGGTAGATGGCCAAATAAAGAACAGGGCCTAAACATGAACAGCCAACTTTGACTTTCAACTGCAATAACTGCTCCAATCCTGGTGATAGAACCTGGCGATGCACCTACCTACCTTTCTGCACTCAGCAGGAAACGTTTTTTTTTAATCCAGATGATAAAGTGCAAGGCCCTATATACTAATAAAGTGTGATTAATTAATAATTCACATCTCCACATCTCCTCAGAAACAACCCACTGAACTCTATAAATATCTGAAACCCCACTGAACTCTATAATTGAAACCCCTACAAAAATAACTGAAACAAAAGCGCCGTTTTCGTCTCGCTAAATTTGCTGCATTTGTTTAATTTGCAGCAGAACGTTAGTTGATCCTTTTATCCTGAGAGCCTAAGCATAACATATTTAATATAACTTTTTTTATATATGAGCTTTATTTCATTTTTCTTAAAATATTTTACCGAATACCTATTATAAAGTGGTTTTATTTCAAATGAAATAATAATTAAAACGAAATTGGTGTTGTACAACCGATTTATTTTATGATAATCTACCATACTACATGATTATCAATGACGTCATCTTACCAAAAAATCAAAAGATGTAGAATAAGGATTTATAAAAGCTTAGCATACTTGTTGGCAAAACGTTTTCTATGTTTTTTCGCAGTCGCACCGTGCCGTTTTGAATTCTTCACATATAACCTATCTACCTTCGTTGGTACTGTTGGTAGCCAGTGACACATCTAGGCAGGTAAGTAGGTACCTACCTGCTTTCCTGCTGTCTTCATAAAGCATACCTAAGATTCCATGACGGTTTTTCGTCCGGCAGATTTTCGTCGGACAATTTTTCGTCCGCAGATTTTCGTCCGACTTTTTTTCGTCTCGCATTTTTTCGTCTGTACATTTTTTCGTCTGTGCATTTTTTCGTCTGTACATTTTTTCGTCTGTACATTTTTTCGTCCGGACATTTTTTCGTTCGTATACTTTTTCGTCTGTGCGTTTTTTCGTCCGGACATTTTTTCGTCTACAATTTTAACGTAACGTAACCTAACGTAACCTAACCTAACCTAACCTAACCTAACCTAACCTAACCTAACCTTACCTAACCTTATACCTACTGATGTTTGCCTACCGGGGGATAAGGAAAAAGTTACTTGCATGAATAGATTGCAAGCAATGGTAAGTCAAATATTTTTAGGTTAAGTGGTTATGCATCAGGCTTCATGCCTTCGGCCTGAAGCCTGAAAATGTCAGACGAAATTTTGTCCGGACACGATACCTAATGAAGTTGTCAAATTTGTAGCACATTTTCAACACTTTCATATGGTGTCAGTGTGGCATGAAACTAGGTTCATTATGTTTAGGGTTCATTTCAGAAGAGCTCCGCATAACTCACATAAGAGACAGACAGGGGCTTTACATGGGGTAGATGGCCTGATGACTTAGCTGGAATATGGCCAAAATTAAATTGACAACTTTTAGGTGAAAGGTGATGATTTGGGTTAAGGGGCGAGTCAACTACTGGGTTATTTTGCACCCATTAAATGAAACATAGACCTCTACATACCATGTAGACTAGAGGTCTATGTAGAGGTATGTAGAGGTCTATGAATGAAACTTCTGCTCCAATTCTACCCATTGAACCTCAATATCATGATCCACCTGTCCATCTCTAGGTATCCTTCCTTATTTCATAGAATCTTTGAATGGCATGGCAATTTATAATTTTAAATGACAATATTTTTATGTTTCTTCTGTAGGTAGGTGGGTAGGTAGGTAGGTACACCAGACTGCTATGGACACTTTTCCAAGTTGGTGGGGCAAAAAACCTAATGTATGTCTTGGTTTGAGTCGTTTGATTGAGTTGATTGATTCCTTTCATTGTCGCGTTTGAGTCGATTGAATCAATTCCCGAAAACTGCTCTGACTTGATTGATTTGATTGGTTTCCCAAATTTGTCGTGATTGAATTGATTGCTATTGATTGAGTCGTATACAACCCTGGGTAGGAGTGGGGATGGGAAAGCTTCGGTGGCTTCCGGGTGCGGGCAATCCATATTCCATAGTTATTTTTGGGTGGAAGCGCGTTATTTATGTTTTGGGATGTACGGAATATCCAAAGTTTTGATTTTTCAGAATCAGTATGAAAAAGATGCTATCGATCACGAATTATCTTAAATGATTTTTACTTTATAATTATAATTATATAAGCAATATATAATAATGTAATTTATATATACATATTGCCTATAAGACTAATTTGTGCGTTAATGTTATGTTGTCAGCATATATAGTTAGGTAACAAGTAACAAAATAATATCATTTGTTGATTGTTCTATCTTATGAAAAGCATTGACGCAGTTACCAGTCCAACTCCCCTTTACAAGTAATTTCAGATGGACAAAAAGTGATCTATTTTCTTGTCAAATTTTGTCATGTGCCAAGGAAACCACAGCTATATCAGGGTACCTTTATGAAGCCTTTGTGTCTATCTGTGTCCCGAATGTTTAGCTGACCCGGTGCCCTGAGCTGTTTTATCGACCCTCGACGCCAGTTTCTGCCCCTCGATGGATCAAATTCCTAGTCGTCTCTCTCTGGGGTACTTCTTGTAGTGGGTCAGGTCACCTATCTGTTTGAAGGGTCAACAGTCCCCTGCGGGCACCGCAGAGCTTCTGTTGGCGAATGGCTAATTTGGGTGGCATTGATCTGTGTCAAAGACACACGTTGCTGTCCAGAGTGAAGGAGAGGTGGCTTTTACCTTTGCTTTTTTATGACTTACTTTGTTGTTTTAGCCTTTTTTAAAGGGTGCATCATTTTTATCTCATTTACAATGAGAAAAGGAAAACATAAAACGGTAAACCGCAAGCATGCTTCAACTTTCATGCCACTGCACGCCACAGTGCACACGCAAGTTCGTGTGTTTCATTTCATCGACGCTGCTTCACGGTTCAACTTCACTTGTTCGGCCAAGCCGTGCTTCAGTTCCCATCATCGCATCACTGCATCCCTGCCTCATCGAAGCATAACCAAATATCCTCAAAACTTCCTTTTCCCAACGTTGCGAACACAAAGAAAACATCCTACCACCGTTCCATCCGGTTTGTGCGAGGATTTCCTAGACTTCCTAGCCCTGAGGCGAAGGTGCCCACTCAGTTTATTTACCGCAGAACTCAGGCAAGCCAAACACTGCCTCGGGGCAAATGACGTAGCGCTGACCCGGTGGCGCCTAACGGCCAGAGGCGGAGCAAGCAACAGGTTTAGAGAGGGATGTAAAAACAGTCACAGGCGGTTACGGCACGAAAAATAGAGCAGGGCGCTCGTTGCCCTAATACAGTGCTTGTTGAAAAAACTACGAAACGTCAAACAATATTACCATATCTCTCAGGAATCTTCGTTCCTCTGATAAGGACTGACTTATGATAATAACATACCACATGCTGACGTCTTACGCATTCGTCTTATCACCATTGCCACTTCCCGAACCGATCGTTCTGTCCTGTCTCTGACGATTTTATTTATTTATTTATCTTATAGCCGCCTCCGCACACGCCACTGTCAGCTTCTTACCGCCCCGGTCCTTACATGATCACTAGACCGTGCTCCTTGGCTGCTCCCCGGCACTTCCAGCGCTCCCTATCTCCTCTCTCGCTCCCTCTCTCTTCCCTCTTTCTCCCTCACCTCCCGCTTCCATGTTTCCCGGAAGACTAGGGCCAGCTGTCTGGGCCGCTGACGTGCCCCCTCTCCCCATCCCCACGGAAGTCGTGCCCTGCGGGCGTGACCTTTCACCCGGAGGAGGAGTCATAAATCAGACGCAACAAAATTACGTACCAGTCAGTGGGTAGTTATTGACCCTTACAGAAAGAAAAAAGTATAAGGAAGATCATTCTTCTTTTCACATCCCCTCTGCTGTGCATGCAATTCAAATTATTTTGGTGTTTTATGGTAATGCTCAGCTCAAATTTGGCCATACATTTGACAGGAAACGATGGCCGTGGCAATGCGAGGTAGGGGGCCGGACCAGGTATCGCCCCTACCCGGATATTTACACAATGATGCTACGGGCAGGGGCGCCAAACGCGCTAGGAATGTCTCTCCAGCGCCATGAGTGGCGCAGCCCCTCACCTCACCAACTGAATCAGCTGACTACACGTGACGAGCTCACTGGAATTCCTGGTCAAAGCGGCGCCTCGCTTCCGCTATAAGGGAAGCTTCCAGCACGATGATTCGAAATGGGATGACAGCGCAGAATGCAAACTATTCAAAGGATGATTCAAACTGCGGAAATTGCAGAAATTCTAGGCGACTTCCGTTTGACGTAGGGCCGAGCTTGTTGCTGTTTTCAACAAGCAGCCAGTACGTGTTTTTGTCGTGAGGCACCTGACCTGGCTTTGATCTGCGAAAAAGAACTGCCGTACCAGCGAAGCAGCTTGAATAACAGTTAAATGGCCCCAGTCTGACGTTCAAACGGATCCGTGTGTGCTTGTCGGAAGGAGGCGACGGTTGGTTTTAACCATTGTTGCGACCAGTGCGAAGTGCTTTTTCCGCATACGCCTGGCCCGTGCGCCTCGCCACTGTTCTGTGTCCGCAATTGTTGTAAAAAAGCTAGAACTAGATTTGTATCCACCTAAATCAGTTTGGTCGACTGGGTTTGTGCCCTGTGAAGATGTGTGGCTTTGTGTTGTATTCTAGGGGGATCCAATTTTAACTATGATGCATATTGTATAATTTGAACTATTTCTAGCCGTTTCAACAGATAGATGCCTTGGCTTGTCTGAAGCTCCTTGGTTGGTTGTGTTAGTGGTGTTCGTGGGTCGTCACTCAGAATGGTTCCTGGAAAGCATTGTATGCCACGCTAAAATTAATTTGATCCATAGGGGTCTTGCGCTTACCTGTAATCTGAAATAATTATCATACATGAACACCATAACAGCTTGCTTTCTGGGTAAATCTAACAAGAGCATAATATCTTGCCAGACTATGCTCGCGCAAATTGCAAAAATGCAGCCCACCCGTACTCTCCAACTTCTAAGACATTCCACGCCACAATTGTAACGCACATGTTCTCCGCCCAGCCAACTCTTTGGACACTTTCCTAGGACTGATTCAATTACATACCTGAGGGAACTTTGACCGTCACGCGATGGAAATGCGGTGTCTCTCACAGCACTTTACCCTTCCCGTCATACCCTGCCAACAGAGCTGTCGAAGCCCTCAGGACCGCGTGGAGTTGCTAACCAGAGTTGCGAGCTCCGAGCTGGCTGCCAAATTTGCATCGCTTGGATGCCGCAGCGTGTCAGATCAAAGGCAGCCCGCTACAGCAAGGCACAGGGGGTTAGAAGGTAGGACTTGAGGTTTGGCTGGGTGGATACGAGGGAAATCAGCGTGGTTTTCCGCGGGAAGTACGTGTTATTTGAGCGATGTATCGCCCCAAATGGTACAATGATGTGAAAGGGTCAGAGGATGAGTAGCTAACTATATAGTTACTCCTAAAATAGGACTTCACTTCCCCAAATTAGCCGTCTGCAGCCTGCGCCGCGACAGGCGGTCGGTTGCGCTGCTGGGAGCTTCTTCATTTGCGCTCCCACCCTCCTGCCTCACTGCGTTTCCTCGTTTTTCATGTGTTTTGAGTGCAAGTGATTGATTGCGCATGGCAAAGCTGGCCTGGACTTTACAGTGTTCTCCCAACGATACCTATACAGTCACGATGACCTCATCAAATATCAGGGTCCAATTTGATAAATGCGGTATATGACTCGTTGCCCGTTGGCACTGTCTGACCTCGGTACTATTGGTTTCAAGAAAATAAAGATATAGGGGCTCCAGTGACTGGTAATTTAGATGCATTTTTTCTATCTTTTGTTGTGATTTCGGGCATTTCGGCCCAAGAATAATAACCTTATCCCCCTCTCAAGCGTGGGTGGGGGGGGGGGGGGAGCAGTGAGCACTCGGTCCGGGTTTGACAGCTGAGTCGTCCTGACAGCTGAAAGCTGGGCATCTAACAGTCCATCGTACGTTGGCGGTCCGAGGCATTGTTTCGTTGACTCGGTTACGCATCATCGGTGTCATAAAAATTGTACCAAACCAAATGCCGTAAATAGGAAAGTATAGTCGACTACAGAATGATGTGCCACTCCTCATAAGCTGTCAGTTGACCGGAGCACTAAGTTGTGCCGTTTATCACGCAATTAAGCGTGTCGATTGTGAGCATTGGGACAAAGCTATAATTTGTGAACTCAGCCCGTGTGATGGGGCACAGCCTACCACTCCAGGCAAATAATTGCCTGTGAAAAGTGGAACATCATTCTGTAGTCGACTATACAGCATTTATAAGATTGGGCATAGCTGTTTCTGGTAGGTACTCACCTATCTGCTGGTGGCGGCAGACAGCTACAACTCCTGCGTCCCGGCAGCGCAGTCCTTCACCACTCACATCTGCACTCAATGGTTACCACACCAGCCGTCATATCTATCAACACATCGCACGGACCACTCTCACAAGCACACCCCGGCCGCGGTACACGGTCACTGCGCCGCCCCGACCTGACCCGAAACAGCCGCTAGAGGTCGTGTCACGCGGCAGAGGCGGCGTCAGCGCCCGGCGCCGGGGGTGCACGTAGTGGACAGACGTGGCGGCGCGACTCCATGCATGGGCATTCGTGATGTCAATTACAGAAAATCAGAATACCGATACCAAACCAAATAACAACCAAAACCGTGAGGAAATACCGAAACCGAACCAACCTAGAAACATTAGGCAAATACCAAATTTATACCAATTTATCAGCCTCTTATATATTAATGAGGGTTCATAATACCAACAATATACCAAATATAGGAGGATTGAAATACCAAATACCAAGTTGGTATCGGTTTGGTATCGGTATACCAAAATGTTGGTATCCGATTGACATCTCTAATGGGCATTATTGGAACTTCTGCTTGGAGTGTTGCTGCATACGATCTCTGGTACTGAAGATTAACCCGCGCCCCACTGGGGTCTGTGTATAACACGCCCTACTGGGGGGGGGGGGGGGGGCTATTCATAGCCCCCCCTCCTAACTCCGAAACTACTGGGCCGATCGTCAAAATTCAAACGGCGTCTGATAGCCCCGGAAAAACTGTTGAACGAAACCTAATTTCATTGACCTCGAGGTCACCGATGACGTCACAGGTCAGGTCAAAGTAAAAATTATTAGCATTTTGGCTTGTTCACATTTTGGGCTCTGGCCGCCGTCTTACAAGTCAGATCAGGCTCATTTTTGGTACACACACTCTTAAACAGATGCTCTAGATACCCTGAGGGTACCAAGCTTTTACTTTGATTTTCAGGTCAAGGTCAGGTCATCACAGGTCACGAAAATATTTTATCATGCGTCGGTCACGTGACACATGTTTTATGGTCCATTTAGGCCATAGATTTCGAATTTGATGTCGTCTGTGTCATTCGAGGTCATTTTGAGTCGAATTTAGCTTAGGTCAGGTCACTTTCAGGGCAAAAAAGGTCAAATTTTGAAGTTAAAATTTTTCAACAAAAAAGGTGTCTATTGGATGCAGTTTGAGCTCAGGAACACGATGGTGCCATTTATATTGGTGTACGATGTCAAATACGTACTGAAAAATTGATTTGAAAAATTAATAATTGTGAATTTTTTGCAATAATGCGTATAACTTGGCCATTTTTGAAGATATTTAGCTAAAACTTGCTAGAGTTAGTCATAATCAAGCGTTCTGTCACATATATTCTGGTTTTTTCGAAAAGTCAAAAACTGTTTGAAAAAATATAGAAATACATATTTTGAATATTATTATCTCAAATTTTCGAAATTTTCAAAATTTTGAAAATTCGAGATAGCAGTTTGATAGCGCGGTCAATTCTGAGTCCTTTCATGCAAAGAAATTGGATCTAGCTTAAAAACTGAGCTCTTGGGAGCGATTGCCGTGGTTCAATGTTTTGCGTCGAAATCGGCCGAACATGACGTCACTCTGACGTCATTTCCGGCCGACCTATGGTAGCTACGAAGTTCAAATTTTGACACAAGGTGTCAAATTGATGAAGCCAAAGGTACTGTAAGTTTGGCATCGATCCGTCAAGCGGTTTGAAAGTTATTGCAGAAAAACGGGAGGGGGGGCTATAAATAGCCCCCCCCCCCAGTGGGGCGCGGGTTAAATCACTACCAAATGACCAATGAGGCTTAACCACGATTTTTTTTATACCAACGGAGTCTTCGGTCCTTACAACTGGCATTCTCAAGCCAATGAGCTTGGATCTAAACCAAGCATTTATTCAAAAGCATTGGATTCGAAAGAATATCACCCGCCAGTGGCAAAGCCGGGATTACTTATTCTCTCGCACTGCATGGCATCATGAGGCTCCACTGAACCCTCTGCCAACTCCCTTCGTCTCGAAGATAGATTATCTAATCTCGCCAGTCTTCCGCAGATTTTCCGACCTCGTTGAGCCAGACGTGAAAGGAACCGAATAGACTGTGCGATGGATATATGCTCGTTACTGCTAATGAATGTGAGACGATGCCTTTGCTGGGCTGGGCTGGGGGCTGTGTGTCAGACTTGGAAATGACAGCGATAGATGTGGGTATTGTTGGCTTATATCACAAGCAATTTTGTATCGTCGTTTCTCCAGTGTGCCATTTTGTCATAAGTGATTTAACAGCGGGATGTCTGCCGCGTGTTTTTGTCATCAGTGGTTTTAAAATTGACGATTCAAAGTACTGTCTAAACATCGCAATTGCAATTCGCAATACAGTGCTATCGCAACTATTATGGTTCAATAAACGCATTTGTCACAAACTTTGTTGTCCGTGCCAATTTGTCATCTCAATTAAATGATTTAATTTAGCTCTAACTCGACGACATACAACTTACAAGCGATTCAACAGAATCGCTCAGGGCGGAGAATTGTCATAATCCCAGGGGGTGCTTTTCTAGCATCTGGCGAATGGAAGCTTCGAATTCTTGCGTAGAAAGGCATGTGTAGGTACGATTTCCAAGCAGCATCACTCTCCTCGCGGCTTACGCAAAGCAGTTTATGTCTCAGACGTAAATTAAGCACCCCTGGAGCACTATTGCACGGTGACTTTTGAATTTTAGGGGGTGCTCGAGCACCCCCAAAACCCCTAATTCTCCACCCCTGGAATCGCTGAGTCGTGATTTTCAAAAACTTAACAAAAAACGGTATAAAACGCTTAAAGTTCCCAGAAAGACGGGCCCAAGTCTCAGTGAAGATCGCAGGCTCTAAATAAATCCACCTCCCATTAGGCCAGCTTTGTGTTCCATTTTATCTGTTGGGTAAGCTTCACTCCGTCTATTGATACAATTTCGGGGCCACTGAAATGAGATATAAGGGCCAGGCATTGCGCTGATTTGACCACCGACTGGTGTGCCCGCAACAACAGCTGAGCCCATTCCGTTGGGGAGAACTTCTCCCTGGTGAAACGTGCCACCCAGCCGGTCAAACGACAACACCGGACACAGATGCTCCTGTTGTAGCTGCCAAGGCCTATAGGTACAGCCCCCCGCCCCCTGGCCTCGAGAACACCTCTCCAAAGGCTGCATAGTGAGGTGACCGTCAGTCCGAAACCGGGAAGAGTCAAGAATGCACCGGTCTCGTGAGGAAATAGAACGGGTGAACACGTTTTGTGCTTTCGCTGAGATGCTTTTCTTGCGTAGGCATGTTTAATTCCAATGTTCCAGGCAGAAACAAACCCCAGCTTTCATTAGCTGATAGCTCCACTTCGCATAACGCTGTTCACGAGCTGTCAGATGTGATTGTTCGTTTACTACTCATACTCTGCAGATGGCAGCACCATAAGGTGTCTTACTATCGGCCGCCTCTGGTGCTTCGGCAGCGCCATCTGCACAAACCACCAGATGTCACTAGCATAGCACCATGAGGGCCAAGGCCGTATAAGAGATGAGGGCCCAGTGACCTGAAATTCGTGCGTGCGTCCTTCGTCATTGCCATGCACGGGATCGATGTATGCGTCCCTTCATGATCCTCATCCTTAGTGTTCGATGGACATTGATCATTGATCAATGAGCGTGCATCCCTGCTACGGACTGACCACCACCCCACCAGGCACCAGACAATCGGTGTGGGCAGCGCCTATAGCAGCACGTTCCTCTGATGTGACCGCTTGATCGGCTGAGTGTTCTCCCAACGGGAACATCTGTCCCAACTGTCTGGCTCCAACCGATACGGCAAACCAGCCGATGTTCTACGCAGTCCAATGTCTACCCTGATTCTCTCATGCCATCTGTCGTCGAAAGTGAAAACAAATCTGACATAGAAACGACATAGAAAGTCCTGTTTTACAAGCTACAGGGACTGAAATAATCACTACTCGTTCACCTATCCGTGCTTCTATCCTCAGGATACTGAAATCCTTCTCCTCCACGCCACAACCCCCTTCCGGGCTGGACAGGCAACTTTATCTCATGCGGGCTGCTCCCTTGGAGCGGCACCGCTGCTCCCGAGGGAGCGCACCCCGTAGCCGGGTGCAGTGAGTGCCTTGGGGCTGGGTGGCCTGTCCTCTGGACGGGCTCAGCCCCGGCGACTCACTAGGGTGCCTGCCCAGACCAATGTCTCCCCCTAATTCCTATCATCCTTCCGGCTCTGCAATGGTCTTGTCGACCGAAAGGGCCTAACCCAACAAAAAAAAAAAAAAAAAAACTACTCGTTACATGTCACAAATCCGGTTTCCACTATGAAACTATACTGAAGTAACGCACATCATTAAAACTAAAAGTCACGATCCACGAACGAACGATCTGTCCCTGCCCTGAGTTGAAAGAAAATAACGATATCTCGATTAGTAGCTCACAGTTTATTCACATAAATATCTGCACAGATGCCATTCATCAGTATTGGCGAGAAGCAGAGGACAAAACCACAAGTCCGACAAAATAATAGAGCTTCATCTCCAGTCGAGAAATCAGTCAGTGTTACATCCTATATCATCTTTCACCACGTAAAAACACTGCTCACTCCAGCTCAAACGGAGCTTAACAGAAACTCATTCCAGTCCATCCAGACTCACTTAGCTCACTTCATTTTGTTTGTTTTTTTGTTTTGTTGGGTTAGGCCCTTTCGGTCTGACAAGACCATTGCAGAGCCGGAAGGATGATAGGAATTAGGGGGAGACATTGGTCTGGGCAGGCAACCTAGTGAGTCGCCGGGGCTGAGCCCGTCCAGAGGACAGGCCACCCAGCCCCAAGGCACTCACTGCACCCGGCTACGGGGTGCGCTCCCTCAGGAGCAGCGGTGCCGCTCCAAGGGAGCAGCCCGCATGAGATAAAGTTGCCTGTCCAGCCCGGAGGGGGGTTACGGCGTGGAGGAGAAGGATTTCAGTATCCTGAGGATAGAAGCACGGAACGGTGAGCTCACTTCAGCTCACCCAGAACTCATACTCTGGACATTATTTGATCCCCGCTCACTAGCAAATGTAAGAAATCGGGCGTCTTACAACATCAAAACGATTGTCTTTCTGATAGCATACGAGCAGAGAGGAGGAATCATAGTTCATACCAGGGTATTGGTTCACACGCTGTCTGGCACGCTTTTTAGCCACATCGGTGTGATACAAAAGGTTCTCTTCAACGAGGAAACACTTTTACTCTCGAGAAGCCCTCTATATAGTCAATCCAGCGTGACTCAAGTAATCTGGCTGTCTTAGCTCACCGATCACAAAGAAGCCAACAGCCTGACTTTCGCTCCCGAATCACCAGCGATATTCACAACTCGCAGAGTTCAAAACCTAGCAAAATAATTCGTAGATTTCTGCACGTGGACACTCCACACACGCACCACTCTAAGAGGAACTTCCCTTAAGTTTTCTTCCAACCTTCCCAAAGGCATTAAGCATTGCCTTCTTGTCACAATCACAGCACTGTGTGCCCAAAGAAAGCCCTTATTCTAAAACTCCCAGTAGGTGGCTCCGGACACATCGGTATTATCCAGAGCGAAGGCGCCGTTCTTTTGAGCGCAGAGATAGCCCCCGTGCTCGTCCTTGATGCACATCCTGGTGGGCTCGCGTAGCTCCATGAAGAACGGGTGGGGTACGTCGCCAGAGGCAGAGATGCCGTCCTCGGATGTCCAGTACTTGCCATTCTGACCTGAGAAAGGCGGAAAGAAATTGTCAGGCACAGACTCCAAGACGAATATCCATGAGACATCGAACAAGAGCTGCTCATGCGTTCGGTGACACGTGCAATCACAAAGATAACATCTTGCTTAGGGAGCAGCAGCGATCATCAAACAGATAAGACGGTCCCTCATTTGGCAACGATGGTAAAACAATTGTTCAGTGCAATACTGTACAAGAACATGAATGTACACTTGAAACTTAATCGTATGCTGTGACATTTACCCTAAATACAGGAGTAAGCCATCCTTTGTCAAGTATCGGAAATGATCGATATCGAGCACTAAGGAGCGAATCATATACAAATCGCGTTCCGCCAATGAACTGACCTTTGAAGAACACGCGTCCCTTGTCGCCCCGCTCCACGTGCACGGTCTCGTAGTTGGTCTTGTTACACTCGAGCTTCGTGGAGGAGGAGCTCTTGTAGCCGACAAAGCCCTGGTCACACTTCAGCACCAGAATTGGCCTGAAACAACAGAGGTTTGTGGGTTAATCCAAACACATTGTGAACACACGAGTGGAAATCGTATCATGATGATTGATTCGAGCTTTCGGGATCAGAAGCGAAACAATTTAACAACGAAAAAAGTTCACTTAAGCTGCCTGCATTTCTGATTATATATTGGCGCTGTATCTTTCATAACAACTTCTAATGTCCCGTCTAATACATGTTTCTAAAATGTAACCGAATAAGTCATATAACAACCTAGCATTACTATTTCGGCCATCACACATGCGTCCCCTGTCTCTAACAATATCTCCACCCTCCCAATTATTCCTCCTTCCCGTGATTACCACAAACCTGTTGATCAAGTAGAAGTAGAATTTGGCATTCTCCTCGTTCTCCTCAGAATTGGCGAACAGGTGGCCCGACTTCTTGGCGGACAGACACTTGCCGTTGTTGGCTCTCAGCGATACGGAACCATCACCGTGCCAGACCAGGTCAAACAGGGAGTTGGAAGACCTGACGAAAAGACGTAACAAAAGTGAAAAGACGTGACAAAAGGGTGATTAATAAGTGACAACACGGAACAGGGTGGTAGAGGGAATGATGACAAGGCGTTAGGGGTCGTGAGAGGACATTTGTAACCTTTTTTGCCAAATCACATCTTGTATCCACCGCTACAAAGGAATTTGGCCAACGTTTCAAGTACAAAACGACTCATGTTAATGTCGCTTAAACCAATACACGTTTGATCAGAAGAATGATTTGGCAGCTGACCCAATTCATCATGCATCTAAACAGTCCCACAAACCCTAACCCACCCGTCTCCTCGCCATGCCTTACTTTTTCCCGGCGGCCGCCTGGATGCCACCGGAGCTCTCCAGGGTCCAGTAGCGGTCCTGCATGGTACGAATGTACCAGCGCCGGGTGTCGGGGTCGAACTCGAGCAGGAATCGCTCCGTCTGTTCCACCTCCTCCTGGTTGGCCGTGACGTCAATGCCTGGGGAGGGTGGTAGGGGTTAAAGCGAGGTCAATGTGAGGTCAACGAGAGGTCAAGATGTTGGAGAGATCGGAGCTAAATGTGAAAGAAGCATGAAAAGATCATGCAGGGCAACACTATATTGACGACATAAGATCAATGTAAACAATGGTGGGTAGACAGTAGACATAGTATGTATAAGTCTAGTAAAAGGGATGAGACAGAGATGGATCAAGATAAAAGATAAATAAAATGACATGAAGATAGTAAGAATCATAAAGTTGCATCGTGATAGGCCAACACCTCAACAGTTTGTGGGGAAACAGACTCAATGTAGATATAGCACACAAGCCGTTTCGAAAACTGACACACAGAGAGAAGTGATAAGAACGGAGAGTCTTGCATCCATCAGCACTGGTGATATGTCCCTCAACTAGCATGCAATTTACATTCCAACACACTGAATCCTCCCCGGTTCATCTGATTCAGCCTTATCCCTTCGTCTTTCTCATCAGAAACTCTATCTTACCCGGCTGACCCAATCTGACCCTATCACTCCGCATTGTCCACTCAGCAACAACTCCACCCGTCACCCGTCAGTCTGAACTAACTGAACTATCTGGCTATCTGAACTGTCTCTCAAATGACCCGCAACGGACCTTGTTTCACGCTGACGTATCGGTCGTTGAGGGCAGCCGAGAAGCAGGCCTGGGGCAGCGAATTCTCCAGTGTGAACAGTTCGTCTTTGGTGACGGCAATACCGCGGGATTTCAGCTGCGCCTGGGGGAGAGGGAGGGGCGGATTAGCATGGTGTTATAAAATGCACAGAAAACGACATTGGAAGCACACAAAATTACTCATCTTCAAACACAGATCACAATGAGCAAACGTTGGAGGAAAATGCACAAGACAATGTGAAAGCTTGCGAATGATTATCAGAGCCAAATCCTGGTTTGTCGATATTTGTTTGTTGATTTTCTGAAACGACTTCAGCCTAAGGTAACTAGTGGAAATATCTATTTAATAAAGCTGAGTGAGCAGAGTTTTTCCTCTTGAATTCAATGACCAATCGGGAAGTGTTTGGGACAAACAACCATTGAAAACAGCCGACGGACTTTCTCCTTCACTATCGGCAGTGCATCTTGAACGTGTTATGTACGACCCCAAGGTGAAGTGAGAGGCTTATGATATCAACCAAGGACGAGAAGCAGTATCATTCACAGGTACTCCTTCCACCTGCTTGCATGCAGTGGAAAACCACATCTTACTTGCGGCTGGCCGAAACAATAGGAATCACTAGCGAAAAAAAAAACTATTGGCAAACAATCGAAGCACGACATTTCTCGGACCCAAAGAGCCGTTTTATTATCTGTAGGCTTTCGCAATCCCTCACCCTTGAAGACAATGACGGTTTGCTATCACATTTGTTTTAATGCAATGCACGTCGAACTAAAATGTTAACATGTCGATACTGCATAGCAAGAAACATATCTTATCTGAGCGTGCACCTTTATTCCCCCACTCTGACAATTAATTCGTTGACGGTATGAATCCGTGCGATCTTTACCATTTGATCTTGGTGAAGGGTACATCTCGAGGCTGTGTTCCCCATGTCTAGGTGCCATATCCCACCTATTTTACGTATATGGCGAAGGTTTTCTATGGGCAACAACACCAACGCTTGCTTACGTTTTTGTGCATAGCAAACATCACAGGTGGTTTTCAAAGCGCATCTCTCACCTTTGACCCGACCGGTGAGAGGTACTTCCCCGTCCGGTCCCGGAGTGCCAGACTGCCGTTGTGGTACTCGATGCTGAACAGGCAGTCTTCGGCACACGAGCTCTGCAGTCCTCCCTCGCGATGCAGGTAGAGGTTGTTACACGTGTGCAGCGCGTAGTGGTTGTCGCGGAACTCCAATGTGAATAGGGTGTCCTCGCCCCAGGGGATGTTGGCGTCCACATGGATCTCGTCCTGGTCCTCGGAGAGATGCGCGAACCGCTTTCGACCCAGACTGTACAGATTGACCTGAGGTCGCGCGGCTAGATGGACATACCTGTGAAAGGTCAGGTCAGGGTCAGATATAAGAACGTCCAGCGGAATTCGAAGACGAGGTCACGAAAGCAAAAATGTGACGGCAAAAACATGCAGATAGCGATGGCATGACAACGATGCATGCGAACAATAGGATTTGCTCAGGCAACAGATGTGGAGTCGAATTGTCTTTCAATCAGTGGCACAAAGGCAGCTAAAAACGTAACCAAGACGGCACCGGCATTCAATTGTTTAGGCACGTCCGATAAAATAATGTATGAGTGGTATTTGAATAGAAAGGATGCGATGTAAATTAATTTGATAAGTCAAAGCAGCATTAAGTAGTGTTCGGTTACCAAGAAAGCTCACTTAGTATAAACGTTATCTGATAATCTATTTCATTTTGATTTCATTACACCACCGAAGCCCACCACTTCTCACCAGAGTTCAGAATCCGCCGGCGCCTTGGCGTTGCAGACGAGTTTATCTCCTGCAGATCCGAGGAAATACTTCCGCTCCACGTTCTTGAGCGCCCACCGGCCACTTCCATCTGTGGAGAGCGCGATCTCGAACACGCCACCCGCCTCCAGCTCATCAGACTCGCAGGTAACGTTGCCGAAGGAGTCGACGGCCAGGTATTTGCCCAGATGGGAGCGAAGTGAGATCTGACCGGCGTCTCCAGTCGGCTGCATTGTCCATAGCTGCTTCTTCTTCAGGGAGGTGCCTGCGGAGGGAAAGAAATTGAGTTAGTGAGGGGAAAGTCGAGGGTTCGAAGCTAGGCTTAGGTGAATATTCCGCTTTACTCGGGAGGTTGGGCTGTTGAGATGTTGATTTTTTACGATACTGTGCCATGGCGTACTCACTTCTCAGTGCCTAAGTTGTGTCACGAGTCCTACAACACTTGACTAGGCGAGTGTGTAATCATATCATATACCTGCTAGCAAAGTGGACGAGGGGTTGCCTGAGGACGCATTTCAAAACGGTTAAGTCGCACTCAACGCAAACACTTAAAACTGATATTATAACAGGGCTACGTTGTTGTAAGCGTGTACAAAATGTACATTTCAGCACCGTTACAAAGGTAATGTTGTCAAAAGCCATTTATTATCTATATCAACCCACTTCAAGCGATCTGTGCAAAAGTATCGCAGAAGCGAACGGATAAAACTAATCCGTGCTTGTGCATGCTACAGTCAATAGAGTGAAACCAGGCGAAAGCCAGCGCTAGCCGTAAAACGTTAAAAACTAATTTATCTGAAGGCCGTGGTCGGCCAATATGCGGTAGGTTCTGAGAAGATGTGACTAGTGTGATATGCGGTGCCTTTGTGGCCACACCAACCGAAGAACAGCTGCGAGACTTTCCCGAACGCAGTGGCAAAAACTGGCCCTTCAATAGTGCGGTGCTGGAGGCGGTGCGGCCAGGAAAGTGAAAACTACGAGAAATGCCTTCAGCATTGACATACATTCGGCTAGGCGTGTCTGTACCGTCCTCTAAGCAGTGTGACAGATATGCATTCGTTTTCCAAATCGTCGCAAGCCGATTGGCCTTTGCTGATCGTGCAATACCGCCGTTATCGAGTGATTCAGCCGCCGAGCGACCACGAAAGATGACAGTCAATGAGCGACTCGGGGCATACGATCAACTGAAGTAGTCATCATGAAAGCATCGCGAGTATCCCCTTCGACCAAGTTCATGCAGTCCCAATCCATAGAACAATCTCTGACTGAATCCAAACTACGAGTTTCTGCAAATGAGTCGAATGCAATAAGACTTCCAACGACGGACTGAATTGAAATACAAGTTCTGCAACGAAGTGAATCGCACCGCAAAGTACCATAACTGACTGAATCATAACTGACTGAATCAAACTGCCACGACGAATTATGTGGCTAACCCTGAGACCGATACCACCCTTTGTCACAACAGCCACTGACTAAAGCCTAAGTCAGTTAGCTGAGCCCGAAGCCAGTCAGCTGACCGTCTCCAGGGCTGCGGAGTCGGAGTCGGAGTTGGTTGGAGTCGACAGTTCTGACCGGAGTCGGAATCGATTAGGGAAACCAGAGCCGGAGTCGGAGTCACCGAGAATCCATCGACTACGAGGCCCTGCCAGGTCTGCGGAGTCACAGTCAGAGTTCGAGTTGGTCAGAGTAGACCGTTCTGCTCGGAGTCGGAGATGGTTCTTGAAAAATGAAAGCTGGAGTTGGAGTTAGAGTCGGAGTCACTGAAAATCCATAAACCCCGCAGCCCTGCCCGTCACATATACCTACCTAACTGCAGCGCACCATAGACGGCTTAAAACTCCCCGAACACACCGCATCCATAACAGAGACCCAGGCCGAGCTCACTGGGCCGACTCCACTGACGCACCCGCACTTCACATAGTGAGGAAGTGATAACTGATAGGTATTGTGAACGGGAGGACACGCTTTATTCGGGTGTCGGAGTTGCTAAGAGCCGACGAAAAGTTCATTTGTTGACTGTGACGGCTCGTAATGAGAAATTGAATGAATGAATGAATAAGTGAATGAATCAATGAACGACTCCAGAAACAGGACACCATAATATACTACATTTGGAGCATCTTTTCTTCCGTGGTAGCGTGGCCGAGTGGTCTAAGGCGCTGGTTTTAGGCACCAGTCCGAAAGGGCGTGGGTTCGAATCCCACCGCTGCCAAACTTATTCCTGTTGAAAGCGGCGCATCGATTTTGGTCAGACCAAGTGACCCCATACAACATAGTGATGATGCATGCTCCGGCCCTCAGCCCCCACCCCCCAACCCCCAACCCGACATATTGCTTTTATCCTTTCCAGGCTCACGAAGCATGTGAGACAGGGGGAGGCCTCAGGCAAGGGTGCAAAGTGCAAACCAATTAAACTCCTAAGATCGATTTAAATGCATACTTGATAGTGGCTCACTATTCACTATCCAGTATCTGGTGATCCATGGCCATGCTCATTGATCACAAGTCACTGAAGACGCTTCATAGCTGAATCAACGTCGATTAAATGGGACGAGTATGCAGCAATTAACTTCTTTCGCCCGTATTCTAAAATCACATAAAGTTATATGGTGCCTAATCGTTGAATAGGTGAATGAAAGTACGCAAATTCTTGGTCTAAAACACTTTAAATCAAGCAATGATAATTGGTGTTATATTACTTCTATTCCCAATAACACTTAAAATCATGCCAAAAAATGTTACAGCTTGTGCCTCAATAAACACCATGTGAACGACAAAATAGGTCCTCCATTTCACTTCCTGATGATTAAATCTGGGGCTTCGGAGTCGGAATCGAGGTCGGTCGGAGTCGGAATCAGAGCCGGTATCGGTTTTGGAAACCGGAGCCGGAGTCGGAGTCATCGAAACTCCGTCGACTCCGCAGTACTGCCAGGTCTGCGGAGTCGGAGTTTGAGTCGTTCGAAGTCGACAGTTCTGCCCGGAGTTTGGAGTCGGAGTCGGAATTGGCTTTTGAAAGTCGGAGTCGGAGCCGGAGACGGAGTCATCGGAAATCCATCGACTCCGCAGCCCTGATTTTTATCAATTTAATTATATTAGATGATAGATCACACTAAGCTACACGAGTGGTTCACTTTCACCTTTCCGCTTTCACGTACCATTGGCGTTGATTTTGAAGCCGAAGGTCTCAGCTGTGAGGTATTTTCCGCCGCTGAGCAGGCCCACCGTCCAGGCCCTCTCGTCGGTGGCTGGCTCGCACGTGCCGCCGTTCATACCGTTGCTGCTGCCGTTCATCTTGTCCATCTGTGGAGCAGAGGTCAGAGGTCAAAGGTTAGAGGTCAGGTCAGGTGAGGTGAGGTGAGGTGAGGTCAGGCCGGGGGAAAATTTATTTGGATCAGGTTCTGGGTTCGTTGAGCTGGTGCTACCGTTCATTTTTTATCTGAGAGGCAGAGGCAGCATAGATCAGGTCAGGTCAGGAAAAGTGAGTGAGGCTGTTCGATTCGCTGCTGCTATTTAAATGATCATTTTAAGAGAAGCTACTGGAGAGAAGATCAGAGATCAGTTTACGAACAGAAAATCGCCGGCCCCCGGTATTTTTGCATCGCAAAGTAGCCCACATACCGGGTAAACCAGCCACGTTAACAAAAAGTCTGATGTGAAATCCACGTAATGCCATGCCTAATGCCTGAAATCATTTTTATATCATAGTGTTGTTTTTGTTTGCGTACTGGCAATAATCTGGGGTGACTTTAGGCAAAAAATATCCGCACGCGTCGATTTTTCTGTCGGGCAAACTCGCCTCAGGTTTGGGCAGGTAAACGTAAATCAGATGTCAACTAAGGGCAGGTAAGTCGAGTCAATTAAATGCTGCTAAGGTCGGAGCTTCCATGAACATGGTTTGCTTTGAGGCGAACAAGAGTAAATAAGAAGCTTTTTTATGTCGTGAGACGGATCAACGTAATGAAGACAGTCTCAAACATATGTTCAAGACACTACTCAACATTAGTTAGGTATTCTTAAGCAGCTTTATTTCTAGTCACAATTTCAAACACCTAACTTAAGTTGGGCGCAGGTTTTAGCTTTGTGCATCAGTGCGCAACAGGGAGCGTTTGAAAGAAAACTGAAAAGGTTTTCTTATTCCAGAGGAAGTTCACGGTAGTCTTACCGTTGCCTCCTTCCCGTCAAATGAGGCCCCGGGCAAGGTCAACTGTCAAGGTTAGGGTCAAAATCTTGATCGGACCCTCATTGACCGTCGTTATAAAAAGGCAGGTTTGGCAAAGACCAGCCTTTCAACCATGGGAAGCCTTCATTATGAGTTTTATGCATTTCTAGTTTGATATTGTTTCTAATGCAAAAATATGAGGGGTCACTGTCTAGGATGCTGTAAAACATACCCAATATTCAGACGTCTCCAGAAATCACTTCCTTCCAGCACCCTCTTTCTCCTTCACTATCGTCACTCCACACCTCCTCTATCCCTCTTTCTCACACTCGATTCCGATTCTCACTTTCCACCGCCTCACACGGGCCTCGTTCACCAATCCCCGACACGCAACCTCTCCCCACGGCCTCAGAACCACGACTGCCCGCTCGCCGCTCGCCGCCCGCCGCCGCCGCCCGCCACACCGCTGCCCGCCACGCTGCTGCCCAGCGCCGCCCGCCGCCTGCCGCCCAGCCTTTCCACCCTCCGTCGCGCCGCCGCCACCCGGCGCCACCCCGCCTCGCCACGCTGCTGAGCCACGCTGGGGGCTTTGTCGCACTCCGCTACTCCGCTAGACATCCATCCACCCGCCCGCCCGCCCGCCAGCGTGACCAACAACGGGCCGGTTGACTGGACGGTCGGCCAGCCTGGCCGGCCTAGCTAGCTGATTGGCTGGCTAGGCTGGCTAGCTGGCTGGCTGGCTAGATGGCTGACTGGCTGGATAGCTGACTGGCTGGATGACTAGCCTGGCTGGACTGGCTGGCTGACTGGCTAGATGGTTGCTTAGCTTATCGGCTGACTGGCTGACTGGCTAGCTGGCTGGCTAGCTGGCTGCCTAGTGCCTAGCTAATCGGCTCACCGACTAGATGGCTGACTGCCGGGATGGCTGGCAAGTCGACTGGTCGCAGTCTGGGGTTGTAGGAGGGGGAAACAGAGGGTGGGGTGGAGGGCGGGCGGAAGGGTAGCGGAGGATTCCAGCGATGACGTGACGCTGGGAGAGACGGCGGCGGTGACTAGTGACGGAAAACCAGACCGCGCCAGGTTTCACTCACTGGCGCCACTATTCCTCTGTTAGTGCAGTTCCATTTTTACTAGTGCCACCACCGCTAATGCCAGTAAAAGACGGATTTGGCTTTTGAGCACGTGTGTCTGAGGTTGGATGTTCGGAATGAAATGGGACAACGGATGGTGTGAAAATTGAAAATTTACCGCAGATTTGTGGTTCGGTCAAACCGGCTACAGCGACTTAATACATGTAGAATTTAGATCCTCTGAAAAACTAAGAGCCATCAACTCACTCCCAGTACCCATCTCTCCTCCGCTCTCCAAGTTCCCAACCAGTCTGCAGCCCCACACCACACTCAAACCGACGTACCTACAGCTCGGCTCCCACAGAGAACCGCTGGCTCCCGGATGGCTGCCATTCCGGAATCTGACCTTGCTCGGGCGGCATCTGGTCGGTCTTCCCTTCCCCTCCCCTCCCCCCCCCGCCCTATCCCTCGCTGCCCGTCCCGCGCTGGGTATCGGACTTGATGGTAAACAGGCACGCAGTTCCATCCGTGGTGTTGTCCAACAGCGCTGTAGGGGGACTGAAAGGAGGGATGAGATTGGTGCGAATGGAACTTCATCTTGTTTTCCTTCAGTTTGAAAATGATGCACTTCAATTTGAAAAGGTGTAATTCAAATTGAAAGACATCTTTTTCAAGTTAAAGTGTAAGTCTTTTTTCAAATCTAACTCCAACTCTTTCAAACTGAAGAAAAAGGTGCAGTGTGGTGTGTGTGTGGGGGGAGGGGGGGGGGGGTGACTGAAATAAACATGCATCCAATTGAGGTAGGTAGACGGTGATGATTTGATTCGTCAGCCATGAAAACAGTCGAATAATAATCGGCTCTGACACATGCCAGAGCATAGAATCTTCACGGTGCTATGATTGGTCGGCATAGCTTCATGCCTTATATGACGATGGCTCCTGATGACCCACCGAGCTCGACCAAATATCTGTCTGGCGCCGGAGGTTGATGTAGATTCGATGCCGCGGAATCGATTGGTTGATGTCAAATCGAAGGGGAATGGAAATTGTCAGATCGGCGGGGTCAGTGACGGTTATGTTTGTCCCGTTCCGAATTATAAACATCGCTATAAAAGCAGAGAGACAGGCACTGCCTCTTCTCACCGATGTAAACAAGTGATTGGGATTAGATACTGAGAGAAGTGACGCACTGGTCAAGATAAAGACGGCACATTGGAACTTAAGACTTTCCAATAACCCTTTTAATGCCCCACGATGAAACTCGGTGGCTCCTGATGATTTCAGTGACATTGCGAATGATCTGTGACTGATCATGACCCTGACCATCAACCCGCCACTAGCTCTTGTGACCCGTGACTACCTGAGCTGTCACTAACCTCTGTGACCCTGCCGCTGACCCCTGTGACTCTATGCCCAGTAATGTTGGTCATCACCCTTTCCGGAGCTGGTAGCGGAAGGGCCGGGGAGATTCATTGTTCCCAGGATCGTGCATTGTTTGTGGCCAGCCAGCCGACCAGCGGCAGACTCTGAAGTCTGCCCGGTCTGGTGCATTCTGCACAGTCTGTTGCAGTCTGCAGAGTCACCACCGGCGGGGTCTTTGAAGTCTGAGTCACACATGCGCCGCAGTCTGCGTGCCGTGTGGTCGGCAGTCTGTGCAGTCTGTGCCACGGTCTGCTGCAGATTTTGTCTGTTTTCCGTGACATCAGCGGCCATCAAAACAGCAGTATCGAATGACATTGACGGGTAGAGACCGAGTTTTCGTTTGTCAAGATGGGATAAAGGCACTGTGTGCTCCCGCTAGCTCGGAACGATAAAATGCAAGGACATTTTAAACATAAATACAATACACAGCAAGGCACATGGACATAGCTCGCAGCAAAATATATCGCTCATCATGAATCATATCAGGAAATATCAACCCAACATTAGAAGGAATGATGAACAGCCGCACTCTGAACGGAACAGTTAACATTTACGGGCACATTATCATTTGTTCAGCATTGAGATAAACAATAAGCAGTCACTATACCCAGTGCATTATTCTTTGTCCGCGAACCATAATATCTGACAGTTGATTTACATTGGTCGTGATCCTATTTGTAAAAGTCTTAAAACGTGACACATTTCGCTTTCCGATACCGTTTATGTTCCGGATAACAGCAGGGCTCGATAAGGCACTCATTCATCAGGGGTATCTGCCAGTGCAGAGGTCCAATCTTGGGTCCAAGCTAACTGTGCATTGCATCGTTAATCCAGGTCAAAATCTGATACTTCAGGACTGCCACTTGCGACTGTCAAAGGTGATGAGCTCCGGATAAAGGAATGCAGGCTATCTTCTCACTGGCATGGGCATTGAAAGTTAAAAGTTCGCGCTCCTGACAGGCTGTATGGGTCTTGTCCTTGTGTGTCAGTCAACAATCGCCTCTTGCATTCAAGGAATGGCACCAAAACACTCACGCAATCCCGCGATACGTCGTTCAGTAATGACCAGAATCATTCTGTTTGTGATGTTCTCTGCGTCGTTTCTGGCAGAAAACATGTCAAACCCAAAGATGAAGACGATTCCAGCAGGTCTTCAAGAAATCAGAGGGGACAGAACCACCAACATTGGAGACAGTTCTGGATGACAAGCTGGAGCAGTGTATCATTGACCCAGTGGAGGTAAGGGCTTTACTGCTTAAACAAAAGACACCATCAGCACCTGGCCCAGATGGAGTACACCCCATTGTGCTCAAGGAATGTGCCACTAGCCTTGCAGTGCCACTGTCCATCATCTTCTCTCGCTCAATTGAGTCGGGTCGCTTGCCTAAGGACTGGAAGAGGGCAAATGTAACACCCATCTTAAAAAAGGGGAACCGATCAGATCCACTGAACTACCGACCTGTTAGTTTGACCTCAGTGCCCTGTAAGATCATGGAGAAGCTGATCAGGCAGAAGATTGTCAACCATCTTGAGACAGACGACCTGCTTAGCCAACAGCAGCATGGTTTTCGGTCAAACAAATCATGCCTGACTCAAATGTTGGAGTACCTTTATGATGTTGAGAATGCTATTGATGAGGGGGAATGCGTGGATACCCTGTACCTTGACTGCCGCAAGGCATTTGACACTGTCCCACACCAGCACCTCATTGCTAAGGTACGAAGAATGGGCTTGGACGGACAAATTCTGCACTGGATAACAGACTTCTTGATTGGACGTGAGCAGAGGGTGGCAGTGCAAGGTTGCCACTCAGGATGGAGAGAGGTTTGGAGTGGAGTGCCACAGGGTAGTGTCCTGGGCCCAACCCTATTTCTGATCTACATTGACGATCTCCTGGAGGGCCTCCAGTCACGTGGAAAACTTTTTGCAGACGATGCCAAAGTTTACCGAAGGATAAGAAGCCCTGATGACCAGCTTGTCCTCCAGGAAGATATTGACAGGCTGCAACAGTGGACCAAGAAATGGCTGCTTACCTTCAATGAAGACAAATGCAAGGTGATGCATTTCGGGACAAAAAATCCACTGTACACCTACTCAATGGGGGACACCACTCTTACCTCAACCATTAAAGAAAAGGACCTGGGAATCACAATAACGCCAGACCTCAAAGTATCAGAGCAGGTGACGAGAGCGGCAGCTGCAGCGAACTCCATGCTGGGAAGAGTGAAGAGGACATTTACCTTCATGGACAAGGAAATGTTCCTGCCAATTTACAGAACACTGATACGCCCTCACATGGAATATGCCATCCAAGCTTGGTCCCCGTTTCTCCAAAAGGATGTCAACAAGTTGGAGAGGATCCAAAGGAGAGCGACAAAACTCGTACCTGAACTCGTCAATCTCCCTTACCAAGATCGTTTAGACCAACTGAAACTGACATCACTGGCAGATCGAAGGATTAGAGGGGACATGATTGAAGTCTACAAGCTGGTCCATGGACATGACAAGGTGAATGCTGGAGAAGAGTTTTTGAAACTAGAGACCAGTACAAACAGGGAAAGGACACGCGGACATGCTCTCAGACTGCAAAAGCCAAGGCATCGGCTGCACAGACGCAATCAATTTTTCTCCTCAAGAGTTGTGGACCAGTGGAACCAACTGCCTGAACATGTGGTACTGAGTCCAAGCATCAACGCATTCAAGAACAGATATGACCGTCATATGACACTGAGAAGAGGCAGCATCCTATGAGCATCCGCTCCCTATGCCTCTTTCCTATCTACTATGGTGAGCATCTACTATGGTGAGCATCGTCACGTGATATTGCAGTAATTTGAAGATTATGTAGCCGCTGCCGCGAACAGCCACGCATGGCCGACAGTATTAAGGCCAATTGGTTAACGGAGAGTTATTGAAGTGATAAGCAATGGATGTTTCAAAGAATGAATGCGGAACGTTTAGATGGTTATGTCTCAAAGATGACTGAAAATTAAATGAAACGATGGCTGATAAATGATGCTTGTGCCTGGGGTCTCATCAGATTGTTGACCTGTGATGCGGTCAGCCAAGGCCATATATAGACTTTCAATGGATGAAGTTGGGATGAAGCACTGATTGTATTTGCGTGAATGTATCCGTCAAGGATGTGTAATAAGTTGATGATTATGATGATGATAAAGAAATAAAACAGTAAATCAGTTACTCTTTGCAACGCAATTCTTTCCTAAAGCGGAACACTATCGCGGATCTGACGATGTCTATGTGATTGGGGATGTGCCACGATTCCGCACAGCCCCTGTGCAGCCGCAGTGATTGGCTCTGCAGCTCTCTGTCTAGTTTCCCTCGCATCTGGCGCCGCCAGTTCCCCGTACCGACTCCTCAGAGAGTCGTACAACTCATGTCGGAGCGCCACATGGCGGGCCCATGAGTCACCAGACCAGTCATAACTGCATCACACACCGGCGGCGGTGGGGAAACGTGAGTTCACCCGCTCTCTGTCTGACAGCTATAGGGGAGGAGGGTGGGGTGGGGTGAATTATGTTACCGATGTGTCAGTCACCTCCACCGGCTACTCGTTCTCCACCCACGCTGTGTCAGCCGCCCCCCCCCCCCCCCTCCCATCAGCTCTCGCCAAGGGCCAGACGATTAGAGATTGGTGACAGCGCCAGTGCACTAAAGCCCGCACTGATGACAGCCTTGCTCCAAAACCATGCACCGGTGAGCTGTCATCGTGTGAACTAAAACCCACACCGGTGATCGTTGTGAGTGAGCTACATCACACCATCCAGCACCAAAACCTGGGATCGATATTGGCAATTAAATTCCAATTAATATTTGCAAGTGTGTTGACTGTTGACACCTAAAATCGCGATCGATATGCACCTCAAAACCCGTATTCAATATGCACCAAGCCCGCGCTTTAGATCTGCAGCTGCGCCGTATATGTAAATACGTCTCTGCTGCCACTGTGAAGTATTTTCTCCACTTGGTGAAAACTGACCAGCTGGTGTAATAGACAGCTGGGAAAGAGGTCGGACGATGGGGCAGCGCCAGCAGGCTGATGAGTGACTCCGGAACGGTGTCTAGCGGTAAAACTATCGCGATTAAATGAAAAGGTTACGATGAGGATACTCGCTATAAAATTGATTAAATTTGCATAAGTTGTTTGTTTGTGCAAAGAATGACGAAATGGTAAAGTTCCGTCCCTGTCAGTAACGTGAGACCCCAAAGAAACGTTTGATATATCAAATTTGGAATATCAAATTTTGATCATTTGTAATTTGTATGTAATGTAATAGAATGTAATTTTTGTATGTAATAAAATGTAATTTGGTAGCATATCTTATACATGGAATTCAAAAGTCTAACGCTGGTACTCCGAAATAAACAAAACGTGTTCAAGATTCTTATTAGACTCGGACTTCAGCCAGACATTTTGACGTTGACGCGAGACTGAATGGGACAGCAAAATATTATGGACGTTGGACGTCAGAGACAAGGCACCATAACCCTGCGTGCAAATTGGTATGTCGAATGTGACTGAAATTTGATCCTGATATGAAGCATTACACTGGCAAACCATTGTAGATGTGTTCGCAAAATTCGTCATTGATAAATCAAAGCGGGTTGGTAGTTTCGATACTGTATTAGCTGATCTTCGCCATTTCTTCGTCAGTCTCTTCCGCGATGGTTGGGAGACTGGGCCGGTAGAACTTGATCGGGGTCATGCCTTTGACGTTATTCAAAAACGACATAGCCATGCCGTTCTCTTCAAAATATTTCATGATATCGTTCTTCAAGTCTTGCTGCTTCTTTGCGTTACTTTTGTTGACGAATGTTGCCTGGACTTTTGATTTTGCGTGAAAGAGATTCGACAAATCTACGATGTGCGACTTGAGTGCGCTTTTCCTCTCCTTTGCGGCTAGTGTCCGTGACGCCAGGTCCATCTTCTGACCCGGGGGCATGGCTGGCGTGTTCAGGGTCAACCTGTTGATCTTCTGGATGGCGTCCTTGAGGCCCGACTTGCCGTCGCCCTGGGAGAGTT
This sequence comes from Amphibalanus amphitrite, assembly GCF_019059575.1. Lineage (NCBI taxonomy): Eukaryota > Metazoa > Arthropoda > Thecostraca > Balanomorpha > Balanidae > Amphibalanus > Amphibalanus amphitrite. The sequence goes on from NW_024883363.1 coordinate 86,608, forward strand.
CCCTTCGAGCCGGCTCCTTCAATTTCCACTTTTGGTAGGCAGGATGCATCATCGACGCGGGTCGGCCCAGGGTTAGTCTGGAGCCGCCGATGGCGTTCGCCTGGGTCAGACTGGTCAACACCCCCTGTGGCACGTTCACGTTGAAGCTCTCTGGTGTTCGGACGGTCGGCTTCCTGACCGGCGGGGTGTCAGCTGTGATGGACCTGTGCTGGTATTTCTTCTTCTTTGATCCAAGTGGGAAGAGCGTCATTGAGGAAGAGGACAGAGGTGCCACCGCCTTTGTGGATGGGGCGCTATCATCATACGCGAAAATTGGCATGGTAGTTCGGCGAGTTTAACTTTGAACAAAAAGATTATCCGCTATTCTATTCCCAAAAACCTTCAAAATTCAAGTTAGTGTTTACTTGAATGCTTAAAATGCTTTTCTTCACCATCCCAACCAACCCCAGTTTCACTTAAATCTACGACGAAATTCTCAAATTTTCGCTCACCTTTGAGGTTGCCTTTCAGCTCAATCTAATCCTGTCTGTGCATTGCACGTGCTGAAAAGTTATTTCCGTCCGCAACAATCGAGAGCTCATAACCAAAAGTTACAAAAACATTTCTAGAGTTTATCAAGTCTGGCACAGTTCATCACGTAGGCTATTTTTTGTTCTGCGTATTTTGGCCATGACACTTCACGGCCTCAACCTACTTGCCGTTGAATTTGGATCGCATCGAGATAGATAGCTAACATGGGCATGAGCCGAATTACCAGTTACAATTTGAATTCAGCCGAGCTCCGGCTCAAATGTCATCTATGCCAACACCGACAGTGGTGAAATGTCGAACATTTGAACCCATGGATACCAGGAATGCACGGCCTACTATGGATCTCGAATTTCCATAGTGCCGTGGCGCGAAATCAACCAAGCGGAAAAGTGGGGCATAGCGGAGTTCGGAGTTCTATAGTCTCGGGCATAGCATTGTGGGTCGGGAACGGGATTAATATAATCTACATAACAGCTCCATTAAAGCGAGACGTGAACCACGACAAAACAAATACAATATTCAAAATCATTATACAAAACGGTCCAGATGCAAACAATTGAAATAAATGAAAAAAAATACTTTTTTTTTAAATCCCATTTTGTATGCATGAGCCCCATGTCGAAGATGGTCACTGAGCAGCATGTGAATCTTAATGTAAAAAGAAAAGTATCTAAGAACACTATCCAATAGCCGTATCACGTTGTCCATAAGAGATAGTTTCGAGACTTGAAACACATTCCAAATTCATCAAACCTACACTAATACAATCGATCTTTCAAAGGACAAGCACGGAACAAATAACGAATGACGTTTCACTTACGAAAGGCTGGATGAAGCCCATGTCATGCAGGTCCTCCCAGTGCTCCGTATGAGGCAATGGACAGATGGAGTTGATGGGCATGACGCCTCTCTTCTTCTCTTCACTCCTGACCACACAGTCCACTGTGTTTCACTCTCTCACTCTCTAAGCTCACACCGTTGTCTCGTGAGTCCCGGCACCGGAGATCCGCAGCCTCCGGTGTTCGCTCGTCGAATGGCTACCGTCGTCCACGGCCGACAGACTCCACCAAAGAGACCAACGATCTCCCTGGCTGCTGATCACCCAACCGGAAAAAATCGGCCACAGACACATACCCACGCATGACCGCGCGACTAAGGCTTTGGATGTGTGGTGATGCCATTCCCCGACCAAAGTCGGAGTCGATTCATGGCGTGACGACTGAGGGAGGGAGATGACCGGTCATCGAACAGCTGTTGGTGCAGACGGCTCCCATCGCGAGACGCGCCGATGTGGGACGAACCGGCGCCGCGGCGCAGCCGGCGCCGTCTGGGCTGGAACGGGGGACGGCTGACCGGGCGGCGCTGGGAGGCCCAACGGGGAATAGAGAACGACCTCTGGGGTGGACGGCGGATGAACTCTGGCCGATCTCCAACTCCAAGTCTCCGAACCTCTCGAGAAACGAGCAATGAAACTCTGCGTCCCTAGATGACGGCGCAAAGCTACTGATGCCATGGGATTTGTGCATGGAACTGGTAGGTACAGCCAGTAAGCCACGAATGGGAATGTACCCTGACGGACGGGACAGTCGCATGCCATCAGAATGGGCGACCACACGATAAGACATGACTTGTTCGACGGACTGACAGACGACCAAACCGACAAACCGATCATGACAGTGACAGTGGCAATGAAGTGACAAAAAATAATTGGACAATATTGTGAGGATATTAAAAAACTGACGGATATATGGATCTACGGATGCCAACTTCGATATTTTTCAGGCAAACTATCGAAAATTACGGACACACAAAATTAATATGCACTGTTTCTTTATATACTTGGCAATAACATACCTGTACTTTGTTCAATTCACTGCGTCGTGGCATTCTGATTTGGACCGAGTCTCCACGACTAAATAACAGGCACTTGCTGGCGAAGTCCTGCCAAATAAGAGGACGGAGTGTCACCGGAAAAATACTTGATCGTGAGCGAAGAAAGGGAGCCTGGGAATGGCTACAGCAACTGTGCAAGTAGTGCTCATTTCGGCTGTCATAAAATGCACTGATTGTTAGTCAAAATTTACGTTAAAAAATAAAATCAAAACCGATCCGCTCGGATAAACTTATGTTGAAATGAAATGTTAGCGCGAAAATTGCATTGCTTTGGTTATCCACTCGTGATCAGTGACACGAAACAAACTCGTGCTGCTTTTGGAGCCGCATGACCACCACAGGGTACCAAAGAGCAGAATCATTGATAAAGAACCCTTTAAACATTGCCGTCAACACACTTAAATAGTGTACAAGTAGTTAAAGTAAAATAGTACAAGTAGTTAAATCTCCCACATAGGTCCTTGAGAATGGTTAAGAGTTAATCCCGGGCTCGTGCCCACCGATAACTCGAGTTATTGATACGAGATAACCGATAAGTAAAGCGCAACATCGATGCATCTTTGAAGAATATGTAGTGTCAGTGTGCAGTTACCAAGACTGCCTTTTGAAGTGATGCGATAGAGCTCATGAGATGGCCGTGTGTGACACAATATGCACCCTTCGAGTGCAAAGATGAGGGCTATTTTTGAACCTACCATGGCGTTAGTTGGGAAGAGTCGTGTAGCCAACAGCACCCTCTTGAACCAGTAAGGAGTTCGATGGCAAAGTCCGCCAATCTGGGATTTTTAGACTCGACAGACGACAGGAATTAAACAAAAACATGAACAGTTTAAAATCTCAAGCCACCGGGCGTTACGCAAAAAGAGTGTGTCAGCGCCTCACGCACATTGACGCACATCTGTCGCAAATCACATCATGCGCCGCATTCGCCAGCAAGGTGCGCGCCATGTGCGCCGCGTTTGTCGGACAATTCTCTCACGAAATTTCCACGCGGCTCAGTGAGACGGGTACCGCTAGGAACTGAACCATCCGTCACGAACCACACCGTCTGGAACTACAACGAGAGAACCCAGATGTGCACTATGGAATATGCGGGTCGGAAAATACACGGCCAAAGAAGTATGGCCAACTGTGGGCTATGGAAACTGCGGGGATGTCACAATTCGGATGTGTCACGCTGGACCGTGACGCCGTCGACCGTGACGCCGATCAGCGTGACTCGGTGACACCGTGACGACACCGCGTGACGGAACCGTGACGCACCCGTCACGGCTGGTGATGTTGAGAGGACTGTTCAACGGGCGTGAAGCACGCAACTCTGATTAAGACCTGACACGCACGTCAAATCAAACACTGGTTAGTACAAAAGGTCTGTGACCTCAGCATTCTTGTAGGAGCTTCACCCGAGACGGACACTAGCTCTGGACCAGATATCTATCGTTTCTCAGAAATACTTCCACGGGGTGGGACACTAAACTGACCGGACCGGTGGACAGATACATCGATTGGCGGAAGACTTGGGAGTTACAGGTATGTAACTCTCAGCCCAAATATTCCACATATTTGATGGTCCCTAGAAGTGAAACATTCTGAAAGATGAGTGGAAACAAAAGTTAATTATCCGCGAATAGATCCTCACACTCGTAAGACCATGCTTCTTTACTTTGCATCGATTGGCAAGTTCATATACAATTCGCCACATATAACTTTTAGCGCATCCGAACTTCATACAGAAAACCCTTAGAATGGCCTTTCCGATCTACCTCTTAAGTGGTGAACTATTTTCCCTAAGGTGATGGTACTCTTTCTACCTCTATAGTGGTGGACAGACGGACAAGCCCCCCACGCCTCACACCTTTCTCATCCCTCCACCTGCCGTTGTCCGCGACTACATATCACCGCGCCCGCGCCGTGCAGACAATACCGACGCACGGTGGGGCAAAAACGGGGCGCCGCTTTCGCCGCTCATCTGGGCTGCCGCGCCGTGTCTTCTGCCGTGACGGAGACGAATTGTGGGGCAGGTGATACGGTGCGCAGATGCTGAGACGATAGATGGCACAGTTGCAGAGACGAGAGGAATCGCGGGCGGTGGACACCGGCAGACGGAAGGAGAGATAGACAGACGGACAGACAGACACAGAAAGATAGACAGACAGATGGAGAGAGAGAGAGAGAGAGAGAGAGAGAGAGAGAGAGAGAGAGAGAGAGAGAGAGAGAGAGAGAGAGAGAGAGAGATACAGAGAGAGAGAGACAGAGAGAGACAGAGAGAGAGAGAGGACAGGCGGACACCGACAGACAGATGCAAAGACAGACAGACAGACATACGGGCAAACGGACAGATTGACTGACAGGTTTCATAGCCTATTTTCATGCGTTATTTCTATTCATGACATGTTTACCGCAAGGCTGCAAGAATAGTGGCTGACCTGTGTTCCATGTCTGTGACACAAAATCGAATTCCTGTGTGTGCATCATTGACACGATGTTTTTGATGCATCGATAAAAACATCAGCTCATCAAAGTTTTTACATCGATGCCATTGTTTTCCAAACCTGCCAATTGAAGAATGAATAATGGACAATGGAAATGCCAATGTCAATGAAAAAATGAGCAGCTCCCCTTCTAAAGTGATGGACAGTGACGTTACACTTCTTGCACAACGACCAGCATCAGCAATAGCTCTGTTTCTTCTGGAAATAGGTACCAACTACAGGGTGTCTCAAAAGTTCGTTCACACATTTCCCATGCCAATAAAGCATATAAGAACCGGCCAAAAGTATAAGGTTTTGGTGTCTGTGTGTACACTAGACAAATATGCATGCTTTGACAACTGATTAAGAAGGTTGGAAACCAACCCCTTTGCTGTATCTCCAAAAATATTTGCCCATACCGATTTTTGTTGCTCCGTCAGCTGCCGGAGGCTGATAAAAGGTTACCAGCTTTCAAGCTCTTGCAAGGGAATCCCCTGCAGTTTCTGCGTCGGATTTAGTTTTGACTAGCTCCCCGGCAACATCTGATTTCCCCTGAAAGCCGACAGCTTGCATCGACACCATTCTTGAGTATTTTGTAGGCATTCTCTGGCGCTAACTCCTTCATGAATGACTGGCGCCGACATCCCAAGCGCCATTTTCCTTTTCAAAACGACCCCGGTCCTGAACAAACGGGAAGTACCAGGAGTAAATTTTTCGCATCATATGGTAGCAGAATGTGTCGGACGTCTGTTTCTCAGACACATTGTGCAAATTTTGCAAATTCCAAGCGCTCGTCATTCCCCATGCCAAGACCTTCGCTCGGTTGCGGAGTGTTTTCCTCGGGAGATGTTCTGCTTTGTAAACGGCCCAAACCTGTCCATCGTGTGGTTTTATCGGGATTTTGTGTTTAAAAGAAAATTATTCGCTGCAGATCTGCCTCTTGAAACTTCGTTACATAAAATTTTACAATAACTGACACTTTTGGAGGGTCAGGTGTCCTTGGCATTGACGATTTTTGTGTTATTGTCCCCAAAAATTAGCGTTATAGATATTATAAACAATTTTAAATTATAATTTGTCTTTATTTTACGATGACCTGCACTTTTTGAAAATGGGCAACCTCTGTCTGTGACCTTCTTGCCAGTTTTCAATAGTTATGACCGCATTTTCAGCTGCTTTCCGGAACACGAGTCTGCTGTCGTGCGAGGGTCGTTTAAAACGCCGTTAGTCTCGCATGGTTTTGTCCTTCAAAAATTTTAGCCACCGTTTTTTATGAGATGATCATCATGTTGCACTCATCCTCGCCGACACTTAGACATGTGTCATTTCCGACTTAACCATTCCCATTACTCCTGAAACAGAGAGTTTCACAACATACCCGACTTTGCAACCTACATTTTCGTGCCTGACCCATGGTCAGAGGTGAACCCTTTTTGTGAGCTCATGAAGGGTCGAATGCACTTGAAAACAATAAGACTGCTTGAGGAAGGTTGTCACCAATGCCCATGCAAAATTTCGACTGTTTATTTCTTGTTGATTCATAATTATTGACAAAAAAGCATGGCTGGTACCTGTGAACGAACTTTTGAGACACCCTGTACATGCGAGCATTTCTCCCTATAGGTTGCTTCCATTTCATTTGCTGTCTGGCAATACCTATATCTCTTATTTCTTTGGAATATCAGTGCTTTCTGTGTGCTTTTCCCGTGTGTCCAATGTCCACTTACGCAGGAAATGGGAACACAGTTTCGTGCAAGAATTCATCTGAGCATACTTAATGATGATATATGACTGCGGCGATGGTGAAGGGCGTTTAGCTTCTGTGGATTTATGCTAACATTTGTGGCAAACTATGTGCTTTACATGAGACGCGTGAGAAAATACTTCAGACGTTCATGTGACTACCCTGAAAACATCTACTAATATCTTATCGGATTCCTTACACTAATTGTCATGACATGTCTCTCTCTTTTTGAGAGTCTTACTTCTCATCAAGACTTCCTCACATACTCGCATTTCAAGTTTCTGTTTCCCCAACTTCTGCGAAAGTCAAATATCTAGGATGAGCAGGGCATCGGCCTCGTTCCTGAGCTCAGAAGGCCTTAATCGTCTCTAAACTGCCGACATGGCCCAGAAATTAGAGAAGAATGTTCACAACCTGTCAGCAGTCACGAAACGGGGCTTCGGATGCCGCATTGGTTTATGATGAAGCATTTAGGCATGAGGTAAAACTTGTGGAATTTGTAAGCTAGAAAGAGGGAGGGAGAGAGGAAAGGAGGGAGGGCAAAGGTAGGTAAAGAGATAGAAAGAAAGAGAGAGAGAGAGAGTGAGAAAGGAGAGAGAGAGAGAGAGAGAGAGGAGAGAGAGAGAGAGAGAGAGAGAGAGAGAGAGAGAGAGAGAGAGAGAGAGAGAGAGAGAGAGACAGAGACAGAGACAGAGAGAGAGAGAAACGAGGTATGCATAAAAAACAAATACCAATGCACCCAATCAAAGTGGCGCATACATCTCAAATCATCGGAGGTTTGCACGCGAATACCACTCCCCCTCCCTTCTCCCTCTCCCCCGTAGACTGACAGGTGGCTGCCGACCGACAGACAGACTGGTTTCATGACAGGGGCGGCCCACAAAGGCAGTAAGTCGCCCTCGGTCAGTGGCCGAACGGTCGGCAAACAGCCCCAGGTATAGCGACATGTGGTTCGTGGAACATGTGGCCCAGAGAGAATTAATGACCGGATCCAACAGATCTGCCAGATGATCCAAAGATCTGCCAGATGATAGCTCAGTGGCGCAGTCACACTGGGACAGATGTACACGTGGAAATGATGATGGCTAACATACTTTCTGAGACTCGAAGCATAACGTCGGGTGGAGTTGCCCATACTTAGCGAACTTTTCACCCAGTTGTCCACATGGAGTTAGTCATTGGGTACTACAGTAGTTTTGGTGGTGACAGGTTTTGGTGGTGATGGGCCCACCGTGACGATCAAAATTAAAACGAGCATGATGAAAGGCATGTAAACCTCCACAGACACAGCCATTCCCTACTGTCGTTCTCTCTTGAGAAGCTTCTCCTCCCGGCCGACCGCTCCGATGGACTACCTCAGTGGCGGGCAGGGTTTGCGTCGGGCTGGGCTGTGGCAGGCCGCCTCAGTTGGGGGCTACCTCTGCGATGGACTGGACACCCACAGCGCGGCGGCGCGCTGGGTCTGTGGCGGGCGGGCCAGCTATGCGGTGGGACGCCAGTGACCGGATTTCGGTGAGAATTCTGCGGGTACCGGCCGACCGTCACAGCCGTTACTCGGGCCGACTGTCACTTTCCCCGGAGGTGCCAACGTCACGCCTAAAGGCGAACAGTTCCCGGAGGTGCAAAAGTACTTATACAAGCCACACCAACAGCGAGCAGACTTGAGCTGTGAGAGTGAAGAGCGAAAAGGGTCAAACATGAGCTAAATCGAAATTGTGAATGCATTTATCTGACTCAAGGAAGCATGATCAAATGTCCTGAGAAGCAGTCACAATTTGCGCAATGCCTTAATTTTTACGGTGATGTTCTGCGATCACGTGAAACATTTCACTTATTTTGGAAGCGCAGAATTTCGGCTTGACGTTAGACGTTTGACCGCACTCTGAGTTGCGACAATTGCCTGTTGCATCTGAGCTGCCTGCTATCGTCCGTCCTCTCCGTGCTGGTCAATGCTCTGGTCCTCTCGCAGTCAATCCCTTCATCGACGTCAATTCAAACAAATCCGTCAGCGTATCGCTAGAATGTTGCTATGCTGACGAATCAGAGCTGGTGTCTGGTTCTTGTCACACGAAACTATGATGGTTATTCTGTAAACTTATCTGTTCTTTGCCGAACGGCATGTGGCTGCGTTTTGTGCCAATGTGACATTATGACATTTATTGCAGTTGCCAAATGCATATATGCCATGCCAGAATATCTTCGAATGATTTGAATGAGATTTTCGATGAGTTGAATTTACGTCTAATTCTAATTTACCGCGCCCAGCTTACATGAAAACTTTCTTGTTCATTGATCTTACTTATACAAAAACGGAGCCGGTGTTTTCAAGTTTAAAATAACCCTACAATTAATGTCATGCCCCATTCCCATGTTTACAGCTGTTCAATCCCCATCCAATTAGGCGGTTGCCTATTTTGGCTCACGTTTTACTGCATCGCACCCATTACCCCTTCAATCCCCTCTTCCACCCTCCAAACACTCCTTTTGTACCCCAACAGACTGACACCGCGGCAGCTGCAGTGGAGACGAATGATTGGGGAGGGTGATGTCCGTTCCACCGGCCGGCAGCATGGGTAACGGTGTGCCAGCTGCCGGTATACATAGAAGGTCATTACGTCATTACCATGGGAAACGGCCTGGTAATTGCACTGGTACCTTCTTGGGTCTCAGCGCACGCGTGCGGATATGTGAAGTGGAGTTGGATATAGTTGTGCTTAGCATTTGACTGGCTCTGACATATCTTTGGCAGAATACATTTATGAACAGTAGTCTACATCGAATTCGACGAATACCGTTGTCGGACTAAACTGTGTCCGTGCGTCCGTACGTTTATAACTGAGTGCCCCTTTTCCGAATAAATACCATGTGTAAGTTTCTAATTCTATAATGGCCATGCCCGTTTTCATTATTTCGTATCCGTATGTTCGTATTTGTCAGTATCTTCGTGACCGTATGTCCATATGTATGTTTCTATTTTACAGGTCCATGTTTGGGTCCTTTGTGTTCGTATCTTCGTATTTGTAGTTTGTGTCCGTGCGTGTCTGAATTGTTAGTCGTGCCCGAATTGCCTACAGAGTCAGCTGATCGTGTGTCCGTCGACCCAGCCTGGTCCAATCCGGACACCAGGTGTTGTGCTAATGATAGCCGCGGACAGCTCGACCAGCGGACACGGACACGCCCCGCGGACACAGACCGCGGACACGAACAGCGGATACAACCCGCGGACATGCCTCGCGGACACACACCCCACCTCAGAGTCGTCTAATGAGACGGTGCTGACAGTGGTCTAATGAGACGGTGGTCGGTCGGTCAGACTCATTGGTGGATCAGAAGTCAGCAGACGGATATCAGCCAGATGTCAGATGATGACTGGGCGAGGCGGCTGACACGCGGATAGTGATTGTTGATACTGGACGATAGTCGGTTGATGTTGATGACAGAGTCGGAATGGCAGCCGATCTGCTTGGCTTATACGCAGCATGCTAAAATTGTCATTGCCAATTTATAGGTTATTGGCCAGAGTGTTTGGTTTATCGTTCTGCCATTGACAGGGGATATCTCGTTTGAGGAACCCTAAGAATCTAGGCGATAATGTTCACCCATGCGAACATTCCCCAGCCATAAATGGTGAAATCATCAGGATGTCACTTCATATTCAAGCCATCTAACCATTTTACATGGATTGAATAATAGTACACGTAGGTATGATCTATATGAGAATTGAGAAATATTAGTTGTAAGGAAAAAGCAAGAAAATAAAAAGCTTGGCGTAAAAAAGCGAACACGCAGTAAGCCATTTTTTTCTCTTTTTGAGGCAGCCAACATAGCTACCCACAACTGCACAAACATTTGACGACCCTCCCCTTCCCTATCGTTACATCAACAATTACCCTGTGGATCTCTATCTGCTGGTGTAATTTAGACGTTTACTACTGACCTTTGACCTCATATTCTAGCGAGTGACCCTGACACAACGTCGACGTCGCTCACGAAATCCAGGCGTGGCTCGGGTGCTGGATGTCCGTTTATAACGGGGTTGGACTCGTTAGGGCTCGGGTGGACACTGGACACCCGATACAGGGAAATATTTTGGAGGTGATTGCCATATTTCATTCCGGAATTTAGTTATGGCTAGGTGAGCTTGAGCACTAACCATACCCATCGTGTTTGCTTGTAACAGTTTGCTTGAAGCTAGAATCTATTTCCA
>NW_024883364.1:0-100670 GCF_019059575.1 Amphibalanus amphitrite
CTCTCTTCTCTCTATCTCTCTCTTCTTCTCGCTCTCTTCTCCTCTCTCTCTCTCTCTCTCTCTCTCTCTCTCTCCTCTCTCTCTCTCCTTCCCTCCTCTCTCTCTCCTTCCTCCTCTCCTTCTCTTCCTCTCTCCCTCTCCTTCCTCCTCCTTCTCCTTCCTCCTCCTCTCTCTCTCTCTTCTCTCTCTCTCTCTCTCTCTCTCTCTCCTTCTCCCCTCTCTCTCCTTCCCTCCTCTCTCTCTCTCTCTCTCTCTCTCTCTCTCTCTCTCTCTCCTCTCTCTCTCTCTCTCTCTCTCTCTCTCTCTCTCTCCCTCCTCCCAATATTCTCAACTGCCGCAGCGTTGTAGGACTCGCTTCCAGACAGGTCCAGGCGCTCCCACTCCGCAGGCCCCAGCCCACACGGTCCAACCGCCCAAACACCTCCGGCGGATGACCTTTGACGTCGGTGACCTGACCCCGGCGACCGATCGATCTACTATCCACGCCTCCGCCCGCTTCCCTACTACAGCTGCGTAGTAATTGTAGCGTGTGCAAAGGTCACGTGACATGATTTACCTCTGCGGTTTGTTCGGCTGACAAGAGATGGCACTAGTGGTCTGTGGATCAGAGGCGGGGCTAGGTTCTACGACTTCTTGGGGCACACTTTAGGGCAGAAAAGAGGTTTTTTGGCTCCCCATCCCAAAATGTTTCGAATATACAAAAACAAGTTAGATATTCGAAAATCGGACGCCCAAACGGATCATTTAAAGTATCTAACGCGACTGAGAATTGATCGGTCTTCAAACTACTGACCAAAAACGAGGTGATTAGTAGCAAGTGCTGGTGACTGTACCTATACGAGTACAGCGTAGTAAACGTTTTGTAATTATCGTAAAAGTCTAAGCTGAAACATAACATGTGACCTCATTCCCCACGTCGTCACGGCCAGACCGCGACCCCCTCACTCCCGTCCCTCTGTCTGCTCCTCGCCCGCGGGGCCGACCGGCCGGTCAAGGTCACTGCTGACGAACTGCCCCCGCGAGGTAGGCTGTCCCGCTGTTGCTAGGCGGCGCGGCGGAGAGCGGCCGGCGAATAGCCAGCAGAGGGGCCCGGCGGTGAGCCCAACTCGTCCACATATTCATGAAATGCCATGTTCCTTTTCGGGCAAACAGCCAAAGGGGCAAACTGTTATAAAATGATGAATTGTGAGTCGGCTTTATGAACTGCAAACTCCTTTATTAAATGTCTGACTTCTTGGGCAATAGACTTGCAAACCTCATCTCTGCCCACTTGCAGCAACGACGTATCAGTTCCACGTTAATCCTATCACCACACATCCAACACAGTGTCTCGGGGCCTTGTGCTAGCCTGCTCAATGACCACCACTTGAACCACTTGTGTAACCACTTGCATCATTCAAATTTTAACCCTTTCATACGCACCCTCATAGCCCCAGTTAAGGCCAATCACGGCCACTTACCACGTGGATGAGCTGAATGAAGGCCAGTCCGAACTGGACGGTTACGGTCCGGTTCATATTGGCCACTGGCCGGATAAGCTTGTTGTAGCCGAAAAACAAGTCTGACACTAGCCGCTCCTCGTCCTCTGAGCACAGGCCTGCGGACGGAGACACGACGTTAGTAGGGACAGCAACAGGGCGGTTTTTTCCGCAGAACGGTGGAACACAGTTAGACGATACAGAAACTATTCGCTCCGGCTGAAAACCCGGTAGATGCTTGTTGTTCAAATGCAATGATTACAATATACAATTTACAGTCGATAACGAGTTTGTAATTTCGCAACTGTTAATCGCAAAACACAGCATTTTATCCATGACGCTTCGACGTCTTTCGATCAATGCAGTTACATAACTTAATTGAAACTCTGAGGACAGATGCAATTTAGCACAGCGCGTCACGAATTTCAAAATATTGCATCAAATGAAAGTTTTTAGCATATGCCGAAGTATGCCTTTAGCATTAGCGCGAGCGTGCGGTAAAAGCTTTTCCTACATGCCGGGGTATGTCTTAAGCACAGCACGAGCCGGGCAGTAAAACTATGACCAAGAAACTGTCGGTGTCAAAATGCCATGTTATTTGATAGGCCGGGCAGGAAACAAAAGTTTACTGCCCGAGTTTACTGCCCAGGGCAATGACCTCTAAACTACAGTTTATCGCATTAGTCCAGAGGTATAATTGACAGGGAATGTATAATTGACATCATTATTGCATGATATTTGCCGCGTAAAATTAGAAAACTAACATTTTTTGGTAAATATCTGCTCTGTTTATCAAGGGTTTTGAAATATTTTGTATTGGTTACAAAGCCGAAATTATGGTAAGATATAGGTAGGTACGCCTATTAATCGAAATCCGTTATCGCTTGTTGTCTTATCTTCGTTTGATATGTCCACTGATACCTTGGGCCTAAGTTAATGCGTTTTTATTTGGCAGTTGTAGTCCTTTCCTCGAAACAAACATGTAAAATATGGAAAATATAATGTAGGTATTTAACGAACGTTTAGCCATAGGGCATATCAACAAAGTACGATTACATAAATGAAGCAAAGATTCTTGCAAGAGCACTGGGAAAATTCACGTTTAATCACTAGGAATATTATACCTTCTTCTTGTTCTTATGTCGTGGCAAATCATTCAAGTATTATGTTCCTTGGATATCTAATTGTTGTGCCATTCTTAGTTGATATTTTCAGACGTGATTCTTTTTGAAGTAAGGTATTTTGATGCATTTTCTTCTATAAATTTCCTTTAAGGCTTTATCCACAGCAGTAGCTCAATCACTGTTAGGAAAATATGGACAAAACAATTTTATAAAAGTGTCACCAAAACCTGTCGAAACTAACCTAGCTATGCGGCATGTAGGAAAAATCTTACTGACCTCAGCCGTACGAAATTATTTGGAAACTCGGCTTGCAAAATTTGACTCCGGCCCTCGTGCTTCGCACTCGGGCCTACGTCAATTTTGCAAACCTCGTTTCCAAATAATTTCGTCGGCCCGGTCAGTAATATATATTTGGATTAAACCGCATAATGTTGAAGTCAATTGAGCAAAGGTTTCGGCCCATGGGCAAAACATTTTATCAGCGAGATTTTGTAGCATTTCCTGAGGCGGAGGAAGGTGCTGGAAAAGAGCTTAACTGATAGAAATCTAACGTGAACTTACGTGTTGCATTTGGTCGCTTTGAACTATTGAACAGATTGTAAATGTTGGTTTTCAATAAGATAATATTTTACATCCTAATGTACAGACAGATTAATTAATCACCTACATTTATAGCGTCAATTTCATGCCTTTTACAACTGCAATGAATTGACAAAAAACGCATTTCACATTGATCAGTAAAAACTTTATTCATATTGACATGGGTAAAAAACCAAGCGCTCACTTCACAGGATTGTATACCTTCCATTCTTCTCTAATATTGAAAACAAACGTTACTCTAGCTTCTCATATGACATAGATTGAAGTAGGTGTTCTTGGTTTGATATGAATCCAACTCAGAACCAGACAAGGATGGAACACAGTGATCTTGAGTCGGCTTGGTTTATTATCTTGGTCAGGGAATATGTACATTTTTAGTTCTTGATATTCTGTCTTGGTTTTTTCACTTCTTTCAAGCATTTACAATTGTTAAAGAAGCTTAAATATGGAAATTAAACGGCATATGCTAAAATAAATATCACACTTGGGCCGGAATGTTTCATTCAGGACCTCGGGCTTTGTTGAATTTTCCGCCCTCGACCTTCGGTCTCGTGCGGAAAACTCAACAAATCCCTCGGTCCTGAATGAAACATTTTACCGGCCCCGTGTGATATTATATATTCCTGGACTATGTGATAAAGGTGCTTGCTCAGTGCACCATTTCATAATGCTCGAAGGCATGATCATTTCTAAGCCTAAAATTTCAAACACGGAGTAAGTCATGGAGTATGGACTCAGCAGCCACGCTCTCATTGGTACATTTACAAACGCTCATAGTAGCGGAATTAAAATGAACCACAAGTCATATCAGCTCGTTTCGTTACATTCCATTTATATTCACAGCCTGCCAAATGTCACAGTCGACGTGTAATATCGCTGCCACAATGGACTGTCGACGCGTCGAACGGCGTCCATCGTCGCAGCTGTCTGCCGGTCGGAGCGGCCACCCATCTGGGGGCGGCGCGCGTCCAGCCGACGCCAGCCGGCCATCCGACTCCAAATCGGCGGCCACTTGGCCACTCTGTCACCGGACGCGGCGGCCGTTCACAGAGATTGTCCGGGGCCGAGCGGCCAGCGCATCCCCCGGGGACCGACTCAAGGCTGACCATGCCAGGACTTCAAATCAGTGGCCGGTGGACGAGTTTTTTAATGCATTCCTCGTTATGATTTTTCATGCACGAACTACCGCCCACCCAGGTAGTTATTTCGACTCAATTTACAATAAAAATAATGCGGAGAGTAATGAGTATGCAGCATAATCATATGCCAACGATGAGCAGCGAGACCCTAAAAAAACGGCAAAAAAGAACGACAGAAATAAACACTACCACAACACAACACAACACAACACAACACAGCACAGCACAACAAGAAAAGCACCGTATAGCCACCTCCTCTACTTATTCTTGAGATTTGAGCAGGATTGGCGGTAACTTTGCAGTAGCCCAGTAGCACCATCATAACGACATGCCCGGCCAAATAGTTATAGAGCAGCAAGAGCCTTTCTGAACACTATCAAAATCCAGTTCTAATATCACTAAGCCTGATTGAGTGGAATGTTATGGACGGCTCAAGACAAAACTACCATAAATTATTCCGTTTGGCAGCTAAGACGTCCCTAAATGGCTGTCACTATCCTCTCTGACGGGGGATTTCATTATTTCTGGGCCGTGGAGCCGGTCCGATTTCCTTCAATCGACGTCCGCATAGGCCGTAATCAGGCGTGCCGCGGGCCGCCGGGCCCGGCCAGCCGTCTTCCCCGGGATTTCTCCGGCCGGAATGACATCTGTGAGTGTTCACTGTTCATCATAGGAGGCTTGTCCACCCAGCCGACCAAGGACGGGGAACGGGGACAGGGCGTGGGGACAGTGGGCGATGGATGGTGAGTGGTGGGCGGCAAACGAATAGAGGGCAGATGGACGGACCGATAGACGACAGAACGACAGACGGAGAGACGGCCGAAAGAAGCATACAAAGCAGGCGTATACACAGCAGGCGTATAGACGGCAGGCGAATAGACGGCAGGCGTATAGACGGCAGACGGATAGACCGATAGACGGTAGAAGGGAAGCCGGCAGAGGGATAGACATGAGGTGACAGAAGACGGCAAGCTGCGAGCAGTAGACGGTGAGCGGTAGACGGTGGACGGTGGACGGTGGACAGCATGGAGGTGGACGGTGGACATTGGACGTTGGACGGTGGACGGTGGACGGTGGACGGTGGACGGTGGATGGTGGACGGCGCGGTGGAGGTAAGTAGTGGTCAATGAAGTATAGACGGCAGGCGGGCAAACAGCAGGCCCGTAGACAACAAGCTGATAAACGATATAAGAAAAGACGGCAGACGGATAGGTGGCGGACGTATAGACGACGTATAGACAGCAGACGGATAGACGGCAGGCGGATAGACAGAAGACGGATAGACGTCAAACCGATATAGACGGAAAGACGGATGCAGACCCAGACAGATAGACGACAGACGAGTGCAGACGGATAGACGGATGCAGATGGCGACGGATATATACTGCAGGAAGATAGACGGCAGACGGATGGTGCCGACGGCAGACGGATGCTGCAGACGGTAGACGGATGCTGCAGACGGCAGACGGATGCAGACGGCAGACGGATGGTGCCGACGGCAGACGGATGCAGACGGCGGGCGGGCGGCGGACGTTCTTGGTTGACTGGGCAACACTGCGCTGGCCGCTCTCGGCGCCGATGGTCCATCGCGACGAGCGGTGGCCACCCGTCGGAGCTGGGCGGTCCCGTCGAGACAGACGAGGAAATGAGCGACGCCCCCAGTTGGGCGCGCCGCGCGCCGGCTAACGACGAGGCCGCGCGCCGGCCAGAGTGGCGAGCGAGCGCCGGCGGATATTGGACGCCGGCCGTCAGAAAGAAAACGATTGCTCTATCGAGAAGGGCTGTATCCAGGCTTCCTTGATGACTGGGGTTGGAAAGATATCCCGCGCCCTGCTGGGGGGGGGGGGTGTTTGAACACCCCCCTTGTGGTTTTTCGCGAATATCTCAAAAACGGCGGCGCGGAGCGCCGCCGTTTTTGGTACACCTTATCATACATCAATTCTACACATGTTGTGAAAATTTCAGACCAAGGTCATTCAAGGTCAGGTCACCAGGTCACTTGAAGTGACCTCACCTCATAAAAAGTTTCAATGTCCGTCATAGCTACACCGAGTGACCGATCGCTTTGAAACTTTCAGCGATTGCTAAGAGCAATAGCATGTACAAAATGTATATCTCAGAATTTTGATATCGATGACCTAAGGTCAGGTCAATTTTGCGACCTCCCCATTATAAGTCAATGGGAGAAAATTGAAATGCGCCTCTTTTGGACGAAAGACATTATAAACACTCCCAAACACTGAATTACAAGTGGTTTACTGAACATGAAAATGGTGTCCGTGACCCCTGTTTACGCCCTGAGGTCATCTTAGGTCACGAATGGTATCTAACAATTTTTCGCAAATAACTTTTGATAGGGGCATGCTAGAGCGATGAAAACGCCTTAGATGTGTTCAGCTCGACGATACGGATCGACTGATATGCAGCATGACCCTTTCCGGTCAGGTCATGACCTTGACCTGAGGTCAAATTTTCAAGTTGACCTTTAAAGGTCAAGTTATGGTTCATTCGATGCGTCTTGACGAGAGGAACACGATGCCGGTAAAAGTAAGCTCGTACAAGGTCTGGGTCAAAAGTTATTGCAGAAAAACTGTTTCCGAAAAAATCGGCTATTTTTGCAGTTTTTGCCCCCTGCAGGCAAAACCGTTGACGTTAGGTCAAATCTGAGAGAATTACTCAGAAAGGGCGTTAATAGGGCTATCGAATGCGCTTTTCCGCGGCGCTGTAGCTCTATTGGTTCCCGAGTTATGCGCTGGCTTCTTGGAAATTGTCGACATTCGACCTGGAAATCGGCGAAATTTTGCCTTCAATGACCTCTGGTGACCTAACCTTTGACCTGACCAAAAAAATGACCGAAGTGATTTCCTCATTATTTTTGACGCTCTTTCGAACGCCGCCTTCCGCGTATCGCTACGTGGCCCAGGAGCCGAGTTAGAAGGGGGGGTGTTCAAACACCCCCCCCCCCCCAGCAGGGCGTGGAAATCCAGGACCCCCAGCAGGGCGCGGGATATTGTGCAACTCTTATATGCATGCTTTTATATTCTTTTCTTCCTTACATTTCGTTCTGTTTTATACATCTTATACTTTTAGCCATCTTTTCTAAATTTCTTTTGGATTCATGTTGGTGCAGTGCTCCGCTGCTAAGAAAAAAAAACTTGCAATATATGGTTCAGTATTAAATCTAAGTTCAGTATTATATCATATATGTAAGTTTATATTCGAGTAGCATTCGGTGTCTGTGTGGTAGTGTTACAGAACGAACATTACCAGAAACAGCCTGTTGCGCAGGATCTAACGATAACAAAAGCAGTCCAGATGACCTCTGATTAGGCAACTGGCAAACTTTGGAAACAAGCGATGGCAAACAACACGCCACAACACGCATTGTCTGACCGGACTGATCTCAATGGCTGTGACGTTGAGCGGCACCGGTGCAGCCGCGGAGACAGTCGTCCCGACAAACCGCTGCTCTATGTGAGAGTCCAAAGCCAGTGAAGCTGCCCGATTATAGTCAGCTTATGTGGCCAATATTCGGTTACAAATAGTTCCGATAACGCTTCACTAGCCCTGACTGACGGACGGTCCGATCAGTTTTCCGGCCACTTTGCCGCTCCCCCGAATAGCCTCTTCAACTCATGATCCCATCCGACGGATCGGAAAATCATTTCTTTAAAAGGCAGTGATGGCGATCGCGGCATAAATACTAAAACTACGAGCGAACTGAGAGTCAGGCTGGCAGCGGTGACATTTCGACGATGCACTCATGCAACGTATTGCACACCCTTGTCTAATATGCAGCGTGGTGTAAACCTCGCAGGACCTATCTGTTTTGTTTATGTGTTACAGTAAAAGGGCATGCAGCACCGGTGCATTTACTGTTTCGGTAAATGACCTCGGCAAAGATGATCACGAAGCAACAATTTTGCTACCATCGTGCTTATTATGTCCATCCGCGTCGAACGATACACAGTAACGTCATCGAAGGGCAAAAATGAGGAAAAAACTAGCTAGGTGAAAATCGAAACTTGTAAATTATTGTTCACGTTTTTTATCACACTTCCGTGTTCTTTAGATAGATTTATTCTTACCTACCACGGGCCGCCCTATTACCAATTTATTTTAGAGAAGCTTTTTATTTCTCTCATTGAGTTACAATGAGGGGGTCCCGGGTCACGTGATCGACCTAATCTCATCTGGCTGTTATACAAATATACTAAATACGTGATAAACAAGTTGTATCAGCCCGAGAGCTCGATCGCTCCTGCAAATTTATTTTAATGTCCCTGCAAAATATTGGCACTGCGAGCAATGAGAATGCTTCAATTGAAAGTTTGAAACATTAACCCGCGCGGGGCTGGGGGGGTAAATTTTACCCCCTCGCGAATTTTTGCAATATCTCAAAAACGGCGGCGCGCAGCGCCGCCAAACTTTCAGTACCTTTTCTTACATCAATTTGACATGTTCCCTGAAAATGTGAGCGAAATCCGTCGGACAATTTTTGAGAAATTGACGTTTTAGTGACGTCATGTTCGCCATTTTCGCCTCAAAAACGGCAAAAGTTCAAACGCCGCTAACATCTTCATTTTTAAAGGAATCAAGACGTAACAAAAAAGGATATACGTAATTTTACTTTGTCTATCAAATGGCTATCTCGGTTTTTTTTTTTGAAAATTTTGGATTTTGGCCCCATTTTTTTTTTCAAAAAACTGACTTTTTGGGAAAATAGCTATAAAATCCAAAATTTTGAGTGTATCGAAAAAAACGGAATATATGTCAGAGAAGTGGTCTATGTGCACCTACATACCAAGTTTTAGAAGAATCGGCTAAAAAATGTGGGAGTTATTCAAAATTGTATGACGTCACGACACACAAAAATTTTGAAAAATGACTTTTTTGGAAGTTCTAGACCTCGTACGGAAACAAAAGTAGTACCATTCGATTCGCCGTGAAAAACTGCATCAGATAGACACCTTTTTAGGCCTTAACAACCAACTTCAAAATTTGACCTCACTTGACCTGACCTTGACCTGATCTCGACCTGAAATTCATCCAGAGGTGGTCCATATCACTTATTGAGTGTGCCTATTGAATTCTATGAGTAAAATGACCCATAAAACATGTGTCGCACATGCCCTTTTCTATATTTTGTTTTTGGTGACCTGACCTGACCTGACCTGACCTTGACCTTGACCTCTGAATGATATTGTATGCAACGAATATTGTCTTGGTAGCCTAAGAACACGTTTTGGGCGATCAGTCTCAGTCCATGACTCCATTCTTCGGCAACTACGGTGCAAGGCCGATACTGTATAGGAACTTGCAATTTGTACCCTTGACCTGACCTTGACCTTGACCTCAAACTTAACCCTCGCACGACCAGGCCATTTCTCATAACACGAACGACCAGGGGGGGGGGTTGTTACGACCCCCCCCCCTGGCGTTTCGAAACGGAAGGTCGTAGAGCTTAGCGGAAAAAACCAACGGATTGCTCTCAACGAGATCTCGCGATTGGTGGTATATTTTTTGGTCCTAGGTCAACATTTGACCTACTTTTGACCGGTCAAAAGTCAAATTTTCGGAAAAATATACTTTTTTCAACTTTCGGCGGCGATTGCGGCAAAACGGTGAGAGATATCGACTTGAAAACTTCACTATCGTGTTCCTTGATCAATTCTCTATCGTTTGGTATGTATTTCGTTTCCCTAGCTCTAAAAATGGCGCGTTGGGAGCGCCGGAAGTCGGCAAGGTCACAGTCGGCGGCAGAAATTCGAAAAATCAAAATTTAAATTTGTGAAATCTGATTGTATTTTTGGATTTGGGAGGTCCATTTGCTCCCTATAGAAGCTAATATTGCTGCATATTCCCATTGAGGTGACAAGAATTAGCAAAATAGTGGTTCGGGCGCTTTTCAAAAATAGTACCGGACGCTGTTCCTCTTGTGACGTCATAGCTCCGTGACCTGACCTGACCCGGTCAAATTTCTTATACCATATGATAGCCAATACTTGCCCCAACATGCATGGGAAGTTTCATCACGATCCATCAACCGATGTCCGTACCACCGGCAGGAAACCTCGGGCGTTGGCACTCAGTTTGTGAAAATCCGGCCGGAGGCTGTACCTCTTATGACGTCATAACTCCGTGACCTGACATGACCCGATCAATTTTTTTCGGCAAAAGATGCGCAAAGGTTGCCCCATAGGGTATTGAAAATTTCAGCCCGCTACGACAAGCCGTTTAGCGTGCACTTCGAAAAAACCTCAGGGGGGGGGGTTGATACAACCCCCCCCCTAGGCGTTCTAGGGTTAAAATCAAGTACATGTTTTTAGTTGTCCGTGATGAGATCTTTCGATTGGCGTTTGAATTTTCCAAATCGGACCATTAGTTCGGGAGATAACAGGGGGGGGTAAAATTTACCCCCCCCCCCCAGCCCCGGGCGTTCGGCTGGAGACCCCAGCCCCGCGCGGGTTAACCAGTGCTTATAATAGCTTATGCATGACGACATTAGGATCTGAAAAATGCAGTTGAAGCCAGAAAGGGTTGATTTAAATCAAAAGTCATATATGCCAACTTTAGTATGTTAAGCTTTACGAGAAAAAAAGAATCAAGGGCGGCACCACGCACTCTTTACTGCAGGTGCGGGGTTAGACATTCCCAGTTGGACCGGTGTGCTGCAGTTTGGGTCATTGATCTGACCAAGAGGTCACCATCTTAAAGGGACTATCCCACCTTTAACATGGGGTTTGAGTTGAGATAGCCAAGTTTGCGGCGAGGTTCAGAAACCACTATCTATCTAGGTTGCAACCCCCGCGGCCTCTTGGTGTTGAAGAAATTCGTTCCCTTCATTTGAAAATGGGCCTTGTACAAGGCCCTATCTTCAACATGGAGCGACCGTTAGTGTGACGTCACCTCGTTTAGTCATTCTGATTTAAATGGGTTTGTTCGTTGAAATATCGCTTAAAACTTGGTCTGAACTTTGTTGTGGTGTCTACAGAGTAAAAAGAATCAGCTTTATGACAGTAATGTGGCCTGGGGAAGGAGGTAATTTTGGGCTGTGACGTCACATATTTGAAAGTTTGTGTTTGGAATATGGGAAGCCTAAGATGTTTAATGAAAAATAAATGCCAGAACCGTGTTCCTGGTCATCCAATCTATAAAGTCTGGCACAATTTAACTGGTTTTAACAACATTTTAGAAGGTGGGATAGTCCCTTTAATAAAGAAATGCACTGAACTTACAGGTTGACGTCTGAACTTAAAATTTGGTACCATTCGCAGCGTCTCGTGACACCCTACACTCTATGTTTCTTCTGCAAAGCTTTGGCTTAATAAGGAGCAAAAACGGTGGAGGAGGGGGGCGCATATATCTAACCCGGTCCGCCTCTTATCTCTCATTTGGCTGGATATTAAGTAGCAAAACAATACGTACGGCGAGGGTTAACTGGCCGCGGATAATATGCCTTTTTGCAGTCAGTGTCTAAGCCGCTGGGAAACATTTCAACATTCCAATCCAGTTTCTTGCGATCATATAAAAACAGCGAGAACGGTAAGGCGTAATTTCATCGATAACGCAATATTTGGAACCTTATCATGGCCTTGATGTGTGGTCAACTTTGAATGAAGCCATTTTTCGGGAGCGCCTAATCCGAAAGTCCGAAAGCCGCTGGCATTAAACTCGCTGAAAAGAAAGAAAGTCGCTGGCATTAAACATGACAATAACCTTACTTCGAACAAATCCTAAAAATGATCCGTCAGTTTCGAAATTAATTTCATAAATTCAAGAGTTCAGCGTTGCGAGCCACCCGCCCCCCCCCCCCCCTAACACCCTCTCGCACGATGCGGTTGGCACCGAACGTCACAACAGCGTGTGGGAGAAACTTGAGCTTGTCTTTGAATTTTATCGGTGAGAGCTTTCAATCGCCGCCTTTCCCATATATCTATTATACCAGTAAAACGCCTTAGTTGGGCGAAGAACGAGCGTGCGAGACAGTGTGTCCTGCACATACGGAAGGGCGCGAGGGATACTTCCAACTGGCTTGTGCACTGCACCCTACTAACCGGTCACTAGCGGTGAAAACAATCGGCCCAGCCGTTCCCAAGATCTGGAAGTGGCACCCTGAACGTGCGCACGTGCAAACTGGGCCCAAAGAGATCAACCGGTCCCAAACCGCTTACCAAATTTGAGCGTAATCGGCCCAGCCGCTCTCGAGATCTAGAAACGCCCTCTGCACGTGCGCACGTGCAGTAGCACCCTAACCATAACACATTAGAATGCATCACCTGGTGGGTGCCTACCCACATGCCAAGTTTCAGCGAAATTGCCCCAATAATCCCGAGTCACTTGTAATGGGAACAAATTTGACACATATTTTTGCATTTTGCACGTGCAGTGGGGGTGATCCACATGCCTCGAGAGTATCCGATGTTTGGCAGAAGGGACGCAACTACCCTACAAAAATTACCGCAAGTCAATCACCCCAGCGGCTGCCGAGATATGGGCCTCTCAAAATCGCTACTCTAGCAGAACTTCTTGAATACCCTTAGCTTTTCACGTGGCACGTGCCGGGACGGTCACCTAGATGCATCAAGAATCGTCAGTTACGGGGTAGAAGGGATGGGCTACCGAACAAAAAAGACCGCAGGTCAATCGGCTTAGCGGTTGCTGAGTTAAAATAAGCCTCTCAAAAGCGTTACAGGCCGGGTTGGACTGGGTCGGGTCGGACCGGGCTGGGCGGGGCCGGGCTGGGCCGCTCATACAAGAGTTGCTACGTGATATTGAAGAGGCTCGCTTCACGCTTTGCGCTCGCTGGTTACCAACTGTCTTTACGTTCCCGTCACAGAAAAAAAAGTATATTTAATAATGACGATTATGGCAAACCAAACTTACGCTTACGTGCTATGGGAATATATCGATCAGAATAGATGTTGCTTCCCTGTCTTGGTCCTTCCATAATTGATAGCGTTGTTCTCTATTACGAGGCATATTGTCGCCGGACAAAGGCCAAACATGATGACAGTGGCTCATTCATTAGCGGTCTTTGTTAGGGGGCGAACAATGGGCTGGTGGTCACACAGGCCAATGCTCGGTAGCAGTGGTAGCACGGGATCTGCAAATGATGTGCTGATTTGGCACGGGTCCCAAATCCACCGATGTTAGTATTTCCAGAGCCCTGTTGGACATTTCCGAGCGCAGACTACAGCGAGTAGGTATCGGACACGCGGAGCAAACTGAGTTTGCTCACCACACAAGACCCTACAAACACACCGTTGGTCAAAGACAAACATGGACCTCTTACCTGATGCCACTGCTCCCCCCTGTCCCACCGTGTGACCCCCCCCCCCCCGAGCGCACCCCAACCTACCTTTGCCGACGAGCCAGGCGAACATCACCAGCAGCATCCTCCAGCTGTTTGGCACGACCCTCATTTCGCCTGGAGCGGCGTACACTGGCTGCGACCGAGAGAGCACTGAGCAGCACGGGCGGCGCGCCGGCCCGCCAGCTGCCGGCGGCTGCGGCACCGGCGGCGCGCCGGCGGCGGTCGCCGCGCAGCGCCGCAATCGATGCCGTCCGCTGATCGTGGCGCGCGTCGATGTCGGAGGCCCGGCGGCGCCGCTGTATCGACAGCGGCCGCGCGAGCACGCGCCGGGATGTGTGGGGAGTGAGCGACCTCTGTGCAGCGTGACACCGCTGACCGGGCCGCGCCAGCGACCTCTGGCCGCCAATGGACGGTTCCAGTAGGCCGGCTTTATGTGTTAGCTGTGGCTGGATGAAGGTGACCTGCATTTCAAACATTGGCTGCGCATTATGTGCTTGCCCTCGGTTTTAGATTGAGACTTGACTTCACCCCACATAAGACTTCATGTGAGGTCAAGGTCACCATTCGCCAACAGTATCGGCAATGGCCTTCGTTATAATCATGTTGCAGCGATGAAACTTCCCCTAATAAGAGCAATCCAATAACATAGAATCGATTGACATGTACCCTGACCTTTATCGGTCAGATTCCGATCATGACCTGCAGTGAGACGGCTAGATATTCCTGTTTAGCTTAGTATGCCTTTTAGGTAATGTCATACACAGTGAGAAATGTGTACCTACTAATTTCCTAGTTATCCTGCCTCTTTTCACTAACAATGTTAGTGAAAAGTGGCCGGATATCTAGAAAAGTATTAAATATTTTTTTACAGTGTATGTAAACCATTCGACGCGCCTCGCTACGAAAACAATGATGACGCTCAGGACCGGCAGATACCGCTCCGAAGGCGATGTGAACCACGCACCTGCGAAGCTCGGTTATCACGGACCCGCCCAGCCGGATGCCACAAAGTCAGCGACGTTATTGAATAGTTTAGCATCGCATGTCTCGCCATGGTCATACTGCCGTAAATGTCGCAGTGATAAATTCACTTAAAACACGGTTTATGCACTCTAAGTCTTCTGAAATTAATTTTTTCGATCATTAATGCCTCCTATATCCCAGAATAATGCGTGCAGTGGAAGAGGGAGGGGTTAATTTCACCCACGCTTCCTGTTTTCCACAAATATCTCATGCCGCCATCCTTCTATTTATGTCGAATTTTCAGTACCTGTCTGGCATTGCATTGTGCATCTTGCCACGCGAACAATTAGTAAATCGGTCTACAACTTCTTTAATAACGATCTCGCAAAGCGGCGGCGCGGCGGCGGGCGCCGCGCGCCGGCCGATACTTGCCGCCGGACTGGTAGACTGTGCCGGTCCAGAACGATTCCGTCTTTGCATTGCGCTGCTTAGTGCTTACCGCTGCATCATCGACTCGCTTCAAGGTCTCTGTGAAGACTTAGAAATGTACAGACAATCTTATAATAGAAAAATATGAAATATGTGATGGTTATTTCTTATTAGAAAGACATATCTCACAGGTCTCACAAGTCACAATAGCAGAGCTGGATGTTCGTGAAGCTGGCAAAAAAAGATTCAATAGGTCGGTATAGACATAAGTAATTAGTTCTCAACACGGAGGATCGATTGGGGTTAGGGGATAAAAGCAAACTTCTCAAAAAAGAAGACATTGAAAATGCATCGTTCTTCACATTGAAACACCGTCTATTAGGTCGAACACAGTGCAAACGGAGAACAGTTTCCAGTCATGAGAATTGTAGGGAGTTGTGGAGGATCGGGCAATGCAAATCCACCGTCGCGGCTTCGCCGGTCTGGCTTTGGGACCGCATCAAACGGCGAGGGTCAAGGTCACCCACGCTGGGGCGGCGGGTATGCGGTGCCCGAACACCCTCAGCTCCTCACAATTATCCACACATGACAGTTTCTCACGCCACCTAGTGTTAGGCACCGCCCGCATCTGTGCTCCGCTATTGGAGACTGCAACGCCTGACACCTACGCCACGGAGAAAATCCGAAGCGTGTGCGCGACATGAATATGTCGTGCGACAAGGTTTACATTTTCCTGGTAGTGTTTTCTTCACCAATGCGCATATTCTGCGGAGTTCTGCATTATAGTCAGAAAACTTTTGGTCTCTTTTTTTACTCACCCTAGCCTACATAAGTAGGTATAGTGCCTATCTTATAATGAAAAAAAACGTTTCCAGACGCTGAAATATATCTATCAATGAATTAGGAATACGTAAAAAATATAAAAATCAAATCAAATAGATAACTGTGCTCTTAACGTTATAACGCATTTAGTTTCCGGAGAGACCGTAATCGACATTTCATGCGTAGCTCAGTCAGAACTTCATGCGTCACTCCTTTTCAAGCTCCTTTCCAAGATACGAACCTCTATGTAGCGAATAACTTGACATCGACACCATGTGACCATTCAGGCATTCGAGTACCGGAATTATGGAAGAGAGAGTGGGTAGAACTATCATTGACTCTTAGGCAATTAATAATATAATTAATAATAATATGAATTATTTCTGCATCTGTCTTCTGAGTTCTGTCTCTTTTGTTGTGGTTCGATATATTGGATGTCTACATATGATTCAATTAGAAAATTACGTACGTAATACATCTTGCAGACCAGTTAGGAGTCAACAGACATTTTCATAGGTCACTTGTATTCTTTGAGAAAAAGCATAGGATTACATATGTTTTGTCAACACCTGTTCTTATTAGGAATATATTGCATGTACCGTCGTAGAATCTGATATCAATGCGCTTAGCGGTGCATCACCTTCATGGCCTGCAGTCCTTCCAGCACGGAATCCATAGACAGCTTATCTGTGAAGAGAAAGTTTGGCTTGTTATTCCTAATTTCATGCATAGCCCGTATACTTATATTTGCATCAAATATTATTGCTATGGCTCCAGTGGAACGTATTCGTAAACAGCCGTTTGAAGGATAAAATTTATGCATTTGACGCAATTTACACTCA
This sequence comes from Amphibalanus amphitrite, assembly GCF_019059575.1. Lineage (NCBI taxonomy): Eukaryota > Metazoa > Arthropoda > Thecostraca > Balanomorpha > Balanidae > Amphibalanus > Amphibalanus amphitrite. The sequence continues at coordinate 16,714 of NW_024883364.1, forward strand.
CTCTGTTTGACCCATCTCACCATTTAATAGTTCGTGCGCTTTCCAATCACCAACAACAACTAATCGGGAGATTGGCTACGCTTCAGATGGCCCCCCACCTCTGCCTTACTCCACCCACCGTCAGTCATCGGCTGCGCACTGAAGCCGAAGTCGTGCAGCATGTCGAGGATGTCCTGCAGCACGATCTCCAGACCGGTGTCGACGTCGACGCGGCCGTGCTCGATGTCCTCGATGTCGGCGATCAGCTGGTCGATGTCGGCCTCGATGGCCTCGGTCTTCTCGCGGCTGAAGCCCAGCACCGGGCCGAGGATGTCCAGCACGGCCGTCAGCGCCGAGTCCAGCTCCGCCAGCAGAGCGTCCAACTCGGTCGGCGTCTCACTGGCTGGAAACGGACGGTGGATGACGGTGACGGCGACGGTATGAAGAAGTGCGCGTGCCAGTTAACGGTCAGCCGAGTGGTGGTACCGGCATTCACAGTTAAACAAGTTACAGTAGTGAGCTATTACATCAAAGAATTTCGGCGCTCCTTTCCAAATGACCACCTTCGCACGGTTACTTACTGGGAGCGATCCAGTCGATTCCCAGGATCCGGAGCATCTCGAGGACATCGGTAATCATGGCGGCCAGTCCGTCGGCGATCGGCACCTGTCCGTGCTCCAGAGCCTCGACATCGGCGACAAACTTGTCGAACTCGCGTCTGAACTGGAGCGCCTGCTTCTCGGTGAGACCGATGAAGGGCGCGATGATGAGCAGGTACTTATCCACCAGACCCTGCAGCTCCTCCAGAAGTATATCGATCTGAGACTTGGGTGCTGCGGGCGGACACAGGGCGTCGTCAACACTGAGCAACTGAGCATTATCTATATAAGTACTTACAGCCACGGGACACCGTCAACACATGCCCTTCAAAATACTCGCTTCTCAGCATAGATTGCTAGCGATACTCACTGGTCTCCTCGAGAAGGCCCTCAGTGTCCAGCTTGGCGCCCAGCTGGTGCATCACCATCAGGATCTCAGTGAGCGCCGACTGCAGGCCGGACTCGACGTCCGTGGCGCCATCGGCCAGCGCGTGCAGCGCCTGGGCCGCCTGGTGGACCGTCGACACGGCGTCGGTCCGACCGTACCGCAGCAGTAGACGCACAGCCTCGCTCTCAGCGGCGCTGATCAGGCGGGCAGTGTCGAGGGACGCTGGGAAAGCGAGACTAAGTCGGACGTATTTTCTAGACATCCCAGCTCTACATGCAACATTCGTAACTCCATAATCGTGATTCACATTTTTTGCTGAAACGAGTGAATGTCATTTTTGAATCCACATCGGTTGTGAATCGCCAACATTTTGTCAGGTGGGCAGTGACTTACCTTGGTTTTGCAATTGCAGCTTAGCATTGCCGAGCTGTGCCTTGACGAGTTTCAGCGTCCGCAGCGCATGCTTGGTCTGCTCTCCTACTTCCTGTGACAGCTGGCCCGAAAGCGGGGCTGAAAAACATCACTGTTATACTTATAGCATAACGAGTATATGGTTGATGGATCAATGTAGGGATATGAGGCAGCTTGTAAGCTACGACGCGTCCCTGCCTATCATGCAATAACGATTATTTAGTCTAAAATAAAAAGGGATCATAATGTTCTTCCTAGTTCCTGGACGTACTGTTTGATAAGCGCACGTAAGCGCACGCATAACGTGCGGCACGTTGCACGTTTCTGAAAGCCACGATTTTGAGTAACATCGACTCATCAAAATAGTACCGACACTACAAAGTTTGCTACAAAGGCAGTTTCTAAGAAAAGAATCGAATGAGGGATCGGATAGCGGGATAGATGAAACAATCACATTCATAGCCGAAGAGCTTCGTGACCATTTAACTGTTTGCGTGACTACAAGATCAAATGTCGCCATAAATGTCAATCCTGCGATTTGACTCACGTAGCCGTGGAACAGCGGCGGACGAAACGACCGCCACCAGCAGGGACGTCGCTATCAGCCTCATGTTGTGGCTGTGAAGTGTGGGTGTGTCTGTATGCGTCTGCACAAAGGGCGTGTCTGGGACAGACTTATATCGCCCCCTGCCGAACCGCAGCTGAGTTCGCTCCCACGCCGCGCCTGCATTACTATCTGGCGCTATTCCTCGCCACATAAGGCGACAGAAGCGGGGGGGAGGAGGGCTGCGGGGGCACAGTGTCCTACACCTTGAGGGGCTATGGGGCAAACATATCTTTTTGCCACCAAAACTTAGCCATCGATCCAAACACCACGATTTGCTGGAAACGTATCCCAATCTCTTCGACTGCGGCTTCCTCCCTTGTTCGCATACCTAGTCTACTTATTTTTTCAGCCTTGTTGCCTGTTGGAAGCAAATACACAAAGTATTTTCATAATTTCGTCGTTTATCGTTAAAATACATACATACCTATATATATATATATATATATATATATATATATATATATATATATATATAGGTATATATATAGGTATATATATATATAGGTATATATAGGTATATATATATATATATATATATATATATATATATATATAGGTATATATATAGGTATATATATATATATATATATATATATATATATATATATATATATATATATATATATATATATATATATATATATATATATATATATATATATATATATATATATATATATATATATATATATATATATATATATATATACCTATATCACTTTAGGCCATTTAAATAACATTTAACTCAGACGTTTCACCTTTATTGTCAAGGTTTCATCAGTGTGATATGGCCCAGGGTATATTGAGTGAAGGGTAGGACGAACTTTGGTAGGAATTTCTAGTATAACTACTAGAAAACCTACTATATGTGGTCGGGACTAGCAAAAAGTTAGTTCAAACTAGAATATGGTAGCGCTTATGGTTGGCAGTCGTGACGCGCACGTGACATTCATTTCTTAAATTTCTTAAATAAGAGGTTTTAGGGGCCGATTAGTGCGCAGATACATTCAATTAGCTATTCATAATTGATTACGCAAACATTCAAGATTCTACATCATTCAATTCTAGCCGAAATCACACGGCGCTCCCAGGATTCGAACTCACGACCCTCAGATCCGTAGCCCGATACGCTACCGACTGCGCTACCGAGGACCGCGCGCCGACGATCGGAGAGGCGGATCGCGGGTGCTGGCGTGCGAGAAATCTTTACCCTGTACGCCGTAGAAGATAGGCTGGGTTTCGTGAAAAATGGTAGAGAAATTGTCGAAAGAAAATTCATCGATCTATCATTTGAGACTAAGAACCATTGATTCCTTCAAAGGTTGACCGAGATATCGCTCGCCGAAAACAGGCCATTTAACATGTAAACCCTATGGGCTGGTAGGAAATGTACGCCGTGGAGCAGCAGTGCTACCAACTAACTTCGGCGGGGGCCGATATGGCCAACGCTTTCGCCGCAAAAGCCACAAATGCAAGACAAAAATAACAATCATATCGGACCGCACGTGATTATAATAGGCACTAATTGCCTCTAATTAAATCTCAAAACAAAGACATGCGTGACATCACAGACACCATAGCGCCGAATCATAAAGAGGGTGAGAGGATCTCATACTCCATTCATTTATTCATTCATGGATTCATTCACTCTCACCCTCTTTCCGCCCTTTAGGTCGAACGCACGTTTAGTCCCCCGTCTCTGTCGGTACCTAGCAGCCCCATCCAGCAGTTCTCCCTCGACCTCCTGTAATCCACATTCCTCCTCCACACTCGTTCGAGTCCGACCACTTGCAGGTGGTCCAAGGAGTGGCCTGTCGCTCTAAAATGCCTACTCACAGGTAGGTCGATCTGCACTTCTTTGGCTTAGCCAGAGCCTTAGCCGCTTCGATACGTTAGCAGACCTGGACTCAGGACGATACCGTGAACCTTTAGCACTTTTAGAACATGCCAACCTGGCGCTGACTGCTGCAAACGAGTTGTCGTAAGCTCCCACAATATTTAAAGGACCGGAGCGTATCCTTTTGCCTGAGCATCGTTGCGCTCCAAAACCCCTGGCAACGGCTTTCTGCCACATCCTCCAGAGCAGATGTAACATGGGGAGATTCTCTCCCCCCCCCCCCCCCCCACTTCCGAACCGATGGTCGAAGAAAGCCGGGAAAACAGCAATCGAAAGCTCTTTTCAAGGCTTTTGCTCTTTTGCTCGAAAGCTCCTTTGAAGCAAAAAAGAAATGAATAAAAATAATAATAATTTATATTTAATCGGACCGCCTCCTCGGTATACCAGGTATTATTCGGTGTGCCTAGCCAAGGGTGTTTTAAATAATGCCCGAACGGAGTGAGGACAATAATAATAATAACATTAGTAAGTAAATCCTACAGAAGTTTTGCCCACAACCTTGTAATAGAAAATTAGACAACCGAACACCAGTAATGCCAAAAAGTCTCTCTGTTTTCACAAAATGCTCCAAATAAATTTGCACGTAAAATTATTTCCGCGTGAAATAATTTCACGCACTTAATTCAACTCACCACTTCAGACACACGCCCCCCTGATCTTCAAGATCACTAAAACACTCAACACACACAAAATATCAAAAATGCTGACTTCGGTCACGAAACCGGCCAAGCAACACTTCGCCGGTCACAGAACCGCGGGCACCATAATCGGCTACCAAACCGTGCACCTTATCGGTCACCAAACCGGAGCACTATCGCCGCTCACCACCCGGGCACCATCACCGGGCACCACCGCCGGTCTCCAGCACAGGTCTTCATCACCGGGATCTATCACCGGGATCCATCAACGGGCTCCATCACCGGGATCTATCACCGGGATCCATCACCGGGCTCCATCACCGGGCTCCATCACTGGGCTCCATCACCGGGATCCATCTCGGGGCTCCTCCAGCACCGGTCTCCATCACCGGTCTCCATCACCGGTCTCCATCACCGGTCTCCATCACCGGGATCCATCACCGGGATCCATCACCGGGATCCTCCATCACCGGTCTCCAGCACCGGGCTTCATCACCGGTATCCAAATCGGACGAAATCGAATCTATCGTTGCTCGTTGGTTCGTTCCCGTCTCGCCTCTTCGCCATTTCAGTAGCTTCGTTCGTATTCCCTGTCGAATTATATACAATACCGAAGACCGAAATAAGGCCGAAATAGCTTGTAATAGAAAATTAGACAACCGAACACCAGTAATGCCAAAAAGTCTATCTGTGTTCACAAAATGCTCCAAATAAATTTGCACGTAAAATTATTTCCGCGTGAAATAATTTCACGCACTTAATTCAACTCACCGGATAAATGACAACATTTATCCGGTTCCTAATCATTTTTAACCCTAAGGGAAACGGTTCTTGTCGCACCCCGCATTGCACGGTCCTTCTCCGCGGGACATGAGTTCGCGAATGGACCCCGGGTCATGGGTCACCGAGCTAAGGCCAGTTTCACACAGATTGTCCACCCGAACGGCCGCGGCGCAAGATGACGATCAGAAATTTATACATATACACGTATAGGAGAGCTGAACCAGGCCATAATCGGCATACTCCAGGGCGAAATGACACAGCGTGCCATTGTTGATCAGACATCTGCCTGCACAGTCCGGCACTGATGGGACAAGCATATGGCTGCTGGCAGCGTTGCTGATCGTTCCAGATCAGGCGAATCAAACCTGCCGGGCTTCTGAACTCTGAAGGAAGGAAGTGTAAGCCGCCTACTATCCGGACCTAAACCTGATCGAGAAACTTGCGTACCTACCTAAATCCCTGTTCGTGGGGAATATACTAAACGTTGAAAAGAATCACTGCCTTTTATATAGCAACGTCCAGAGAACATTTTTTATGGGACAAAGCCCACGCCGAACCCTGAGTCAGGTCGAGGTCAGGTCAAGGCTAAAAACTGAATGTTTCTACATTGTCGGTGTTGGAACGTTGTTGGCGAAGAAAGGACTGAGATTGATTACCCAAATTCAGGACTTCGACTCCAGGCTCGGACGTGTCAATGCTTTGATTCAATCCATGTCTTAGTTTGTTTTAACTGAATTCTACATACACTCGATTTTCACCAGCCCGCTACGCTGACACAAAATTTTAGTGTCAAAGTCGGGGTTTTTTTCCAACTCTGGCTAAATGTCTACGGCATGTTCAAGTGCCGGTATAGTATCACTGGCTACTGAGGGACGAACGGAGGCTCCTAAAGCCCCACTGAACTCTAAGAAGGGCTCCCACACTAGCTTCCGGGGAACCCAAACCGACCTCTGAGGGCCCATCAGGCCGGCACTTGTGAACACCACTCTGGTCTCCCACTGTTGATACTGAATGCTCAGGCGCAGATCTTTGAGGGCCAGTTGGGCAGTCCTACGGGCCTCCGCTGGCCTCAACGGCCCCCATACTGGCCTCTGAGGGCCCCAAAGGTGTCCAAGGACCCTTGACAGCCCCTCGGGGCCAATTTCGACTTTGATGACCATCCTTACCGCAGGTCTATGTATGCCGGCCTACACGGATCTTTGGACACGGATCTTCAAAGATTTTTGAAAACCTTTGCTGACCTCAACAACCCAGCCGGGCTCTTGAGTCTTGAGTGTTCTTGAGTGTTCTCTTGAGGGCTCTTGAGGCAACGCAGGGTTCTTGCAGACCCAAAACCGGCATCTGAGGGGCCACGTGTGCCTCTGGGCAGGTCTGTGGGGTCGGGGTCGGAGTCGGTCGGAGTGGACAGCTCTGACCGGAGCCGGACTCGGTTTGGGAAGCCGGGGTCGAAGTCGAGTCGAAGACACCACAAAAATCCATCACAGAAACTTTGTATGCAACCTACGGATTTTCAAAAGGGCGAGCCGATTGCCTGGATCCTTTTTAACTTCTTCTGGATGAGGATGGGGAGCATGGCTATCGAGGGCTTAGCGTAGGCTTCTAAAAAGCCCCACTGAACTCCAAGAAGGGTTCCCACACTAGCTTCCGAGGAATCGGGTACAAGCCGACTTCTGAGGGTCCTCAGGCCGGCACTTGTGAACACCACTCTGGTCCCACATTGTGATTCTGAATGCTCAGGCGCAGGTCTGCATCTGCACAGTACCTACACAGACAGGGGCCCATCTGAGAGAGGGGATCCGGGTTCTTTCCAGCTGTATCCTCCGCATTAAAATAGTCTGCCCTGCTAAAACTGACGTAACGGGCAATGGGTAAAGCATTGATTTTACCGAAGTCGTCCTCTCTAAAAAAAACCTTATGCATATCATAGCTAGAAAAAAGGCATTGTAACCACTACATTTCTCGCGCTAGGGCGCGTCGAATGACAAATAAAACGTGAGAGTAATGCATGTAGAAAGGCATGATTAGGGAAACACCAAATTGGAAATTAGGTACCTCTCTGACCGACCATTTTCCGAATCAATTTCGTTTTATCGGACGACCGAAAGTTCAGTCTCAAGTAGAAATCATTGCAAAAGCATTTCACAAAAACGCATTTTATTAAGATCGTCTCTCCCGTCCTCAGCTCTCAGTTCGGCCGTCCTTACACCGTCAGGTAGCGCCGTTGTACGGCCAGTTTTCAGCGCCATCTGTACCGGCTGACTCCGGACTGGACGAGGAGTGAGCTCTGAGTTCTCACACAAGCTAGCCTGGACAACCTACATGTATTTTACTGAGTCGTTTCGTCACGTAACCTTAGAAGAAAAACTAGAAATTAGCTAGTGTCTTTATCATCAGTGACTAGGTATCTTAGGATACGCTAAACCAAAATGGGGAAGTAGAATAAGCCAGATAAAGATAAAGCGTGGGTTAACATTAATAATTTAAGTATGGCCGTCTATGTGTGCATCATTGCTAACATTTCTTGAGCAAACAGCTTCTTCCGTCAGATACCTAGGAACTGAATGATCCGTACCCATACCACGAACTCACATGGTCCGTCTCTCTTCCAGCTCCCATATTCTCCGTCCAGCAGAGGGCGCCACCTCTGCCGGTCCGGCGCCGCCGCCCCCGGCCGGAGCGGCTGCCCCGCCCTACACCACTCGCCCGCCAGACCCGGACCGAGCCAGACCTCCGCTGTTCGCCGCGCGACCGCCACCCACCGTCCGTCGCCATGTCCAACAACCGTGCCACCAAGTCCGGCTTCGCCGCCGAGGCCCAGAAGAAGGTGAGTGACCTGCGGTGGTGGAGGGAGGGTGGGGTAGTGGGCAATCAAACTCGGGAGGGGTGCGTTGGGTTACGGCGCATAACACCACATGAAATGCCGTGATGAATGTAGAGCATTGATGCTGATTCTAATGGAGGAATGTAGCCGAGTGTCCGCGATGTCTGGTCGTTCACACGGCTGACTGTGTGGGTTACGGCCGTGCCATCGGTGTCGGTTCCGGTGGGTGGGGAGACCACGGTGGTCCGGTCCGATCAGAGGCCGGACCATACCGGTTAGGTCCCTATCAGCCACAGCCGCCATGCTGCAAGTGCACACAGTTGAATCCGCATGAATGACTTGGCAAACATTGCACAGGACGGCAGAGCGTGATGGCTCAGCACGGCACGGCACTTTGCCAATCGGTAACCCAGAGATAGGAGGTGAAGACTGGTGAAGGATCGTCGGAAAGTTTGCCGACCGTTTATCTGATACGTTCTCTAGGTCTAGGGTCGCGCGTACTCGTGCGCTCAAGCCTGTTCGCCCCAGTAACTTTCTAGCTTCCAGAGTTCAATGAGAGTGCATTTCAGATGAACTATATAAAAAGAAATATAATATCAAAAAGAAATTTAAAAAGCAACGCGTACTTATTCCACATTCAACCTACGTGCTGAAACTTAGTTAACTCGTTCAAAAGGCTTTTCTGTCCCGTCATAGCCGACCTAAACTCCGCTGCGCGATGACACGTCCACGGTAGACGGCGAAAATGTCAAAGCTATCACGTTATTTTATCGCCATCTATCCTATTCGGCTCCAAGCGCTACCGCCTCTGAAAGCTTCACGATAACTAAGAACACGTATTTGATTGGTGACGGCACGCTAAGCCCGGGATAGAGCGGGATTAGCCCGAGGGTGTTAGCGTTGTGAGAAAATGATATCGCGGTAAGTTCGCCTCTCGAGATTGAGCTCACCGGTAGCCAAAAGATAGACGCCGTTCAGATAGCAGTGCTACTGTCTAAAGTCATGGTGGTACGGCGAGTGTCACTCCGCTCTCACACCGCCGCGCCGGTGACAGGGCTGACATATGACAGGCGACACGCGGCTGATGGACTGACGGACCCCTATACGGGACCGATGCCGGCACAAAAAGCCAGCCCGAGCGACTCGCATGTGTTACCACCATCCGGCACGGACGGCTGTGCAGTGTGCAGCGCTGGCGAGCCACTTGGGACGGACTGACACAGGGCTGCCACTTGTGCACCCGGCGGCTGTGAGCCGAGCGGGTTCGGCCTTGCAGGCTGCCGCAGCCACGAGACGCCGCTGAAGGGGAGAGGTCAGACGAGTCTGATAACGGCTGGTAATCCCTGGCCGGCGGCGACCACCTTCCTCTCCGCATGTAGTGCCAGGGCCTGTAAACTTCATTATAATTAAATATGTTCATTGTTCTGTCAGCATTTTCTTGATCATAGTCTTCTTTCTCCTTTTTCTTTTAAATATAAATCTCAACTCACGAACCACGCTCCTCATTTGCTCGAGAAATATGATCGTGACATGGAAAGGGTTTCCCTGGAAGCGTTGGACGAGCTGAGAATTTACCGGAGAACAGCCGTGTCTGGCCCGTCCACTCTGTCACACATCTGTGACTGTGACCGACTCATCTGTGACTGTCTCCGCGGGACTCACTCCGCCCCGGTGCGGCCGGCAGATGGGTGATGGCACCGTCCAGCCGTTCCCAGACTACACCGCAGACGTTTGTCTCCCGGTGTGACTGTCGTGGCGGTCTGAGACCGCGGACCGTCACCGTTTGACTCGGCTGGAGACCGCGGCTGTCTCAGACCACGGACCAATGTCCAGGACCGACCAGGGACCGCTCTGAGGGTCGGTGGTGGCGCCGTCAGTGGCAGTTTCTGTGAACGGACCGCGACGCCGCCACCGGTCACTGCCACTCGACTATTCACTAGCTCCCGACCAATCCCCGGTGTCAGCTCGTTGACCGTCCCATCCAGCTGCCGTCGCTCGGAGCGGTCCAGCGCGGCCCTAATCTGGTGTAAAGCCGGCCTATTAGTGGCCAGTGGGCGGTCGGCGGCGCTTTCAGACGCCGTCAGCCGCTCGGGTCGGCCCGTGACACGCCCCAGACAGCGGCATCTGGCTGCGGAATGTGCCCGGGCAGATATCCGGCCGCGCGCGCCCCGATAGACAGGCTCGGCTCCGCGGTGGGCCGCCGGCTAATCGGCACGCGTGAATGGAATTGCGTGACGCGCCACCGCCACGCGCTACCCACTAATTATCGCCGTGGTCAGTCCACGCGACACGGCCGTTCCCGCGGTAACTGGGGTGAATTTACCGGCGGTAGCCAATTAGTTTCCAGTTTTAGCAGATGTAAAGGGCCGTTTGACGTGGAAGGGCTCCGCCCGGACAGTGGGGCCGCCGTCGTGATATCACAATCATGGACCTCAGTTTTGTCTGGCTCCAGTCGCTCCGGGCCGACGCTCCGGACTGCGGTTCCGGCTGGCTGGCGCAGCCCTCAGCTCCGACAGCCTCCTCCATCTGCCGCCGGCGGGCCCGCGCGGCCTTGGCCGGCCGGCGCACCCAGCGGGTGCCGCTCGGGGTGCCGGCGGGTGCGGCGGACGCACCCAGCGCCCACCGCCCGCCGACCCAGCACCCAGCGCCAGCCCGCCGCTCGCTGCCCGTCGCTGCTATCGCCATATAAGGCGTCCGTCCGTCCGTTCGAACAGCCAAGGCCGCTCAGGCGCCGTCGAGCTGACTGGGAGCTCGGCTGACGAGCGCGCCGGCGCGAGCGGCATGGCTGGGAGCTGAGCTCAGAGTGGAGCTAAGAGCTGAGCTAAGAACTGAGCTGTAGGCTATAGGCGGTCAGCTGCACTGGAAGCTGAGTTTGGGGCTGGTCTAGTATGGCAAAAAAAGGATATCCACAAATTCGATCATGCGTAAATATATGGAAGTTGGACAGCTCGTCGATGGGAGGTGTCCGAGGGGCGGAGGCAGCCCCACCTCTCAGTTGGTCCCATAACAAAAGGCCAACCAATCCATAAATCCAACGGCGGCAGACTACCACGAGCTGTCGACACCGAGTATTCAGTATTTACATCCTAAGGGCCGAGATCAGTGGCGCCGGCCGGTCAGCCGGGCACCCCATCCATACATCCTTCCCCTGCGACATTAATCAGACAGAGAGGCAGCAATGTTTGTAAACCACACCGTCATTGGCGCCATCCACGGAATGCACAAGCGCACCAAAGAGGTGAAGTCAGTGCTAGAGTCGAGGCTCTTCGGGCCGGGTCCGGAAAGGTCCACAAGCCGCCATGGTCACTGGGCAACCATTTCCCTATACGCCCTACAGCGCACTCGTTTGGCGCTTCACTCGTCTTTCCACGCTCGGGTAATTCTCCCCACACTCCAACTATCGCCTCCCTCCCTCCAGTTATCGCTCTGTGGTTCGGCACTGCATCCCTTTCCTCTTGCAGTAAAAACAATACCAACGTCCCCGCCTCCACTTCCGTCTTTCTTTCCTCCTTTATCTCCACCTCTGCACACTCCTTCCGACACAGGCCTCCCGCCGCCCACACCGTCCACCGTCCACCATCCGCCGTCTGCCGCCAAACCTCCGCCGTCTGCCGTCTACACTTTGCTCTTCCGCCACCCACCGCGGTTCCACCGCCCGCCGTGGGACAAACCCACCGGTGGGGTGCGCTGACCGCTCTCGGCGTATGCAAATGTCCACCGGTCGGCGCACCTTCGACCGACAGATGGTCCCAGGTCCGGCCACGGGCCGCTCGAGGGTCATACTCAGCCAGCAGTCATGAGTTCGAACGCCTCACACAGCCGGCGCGGCGGTCGGTTATACGGGTGGAACAGGCCCGGTGAGCAGCTGAGCTGAGCTGACAGTGTGAGCGGATGTCAGCCGTCAGCAGCCGTTCGTCAGCGATCAGCGGGCAGTGATCGGTCTAGGCGTGCCTGATATGTTACAATGTGCAATGTCAGCAGTTCCATGGCTGCTGAAGCGCTGAATCGCCAACCGTCTCATCTGCCGCTACATGAACCGCTGCACTGGCCCTCCTCTGGCCAGACTGAGGCCAGTAGGGTGGAGCCGTCTCGCACCCGGGGCTAACCGCCTGGGGAGCAGACACAAGGGACAAAGACGGCTACGCCTCGCCTCAGCTGCATGTCCTTGCACAGGCGCGCTCATTTACGTGTTGTGGCAATTTCGAACGCCTGGGTGCGCTCAGTCGGTGACTGTTGTTCCGGCGGTTTCGGTGACTCATCTCCAGCCTCAGGCGGCAACGGCGGCACCAGAGCTGAGGCGTCGGCAGTGAGGGCGAGGGCGAGCGGAGAGGGTGCGCCGGCGCGCGCGCTCACTCCTCCAACCGACCCTCCAACGGCCGCCGCCGTCCCGCCGGCCGCCCGAAAGGTGTGCCGCGTTTGAATGTTTGGCGCGGCAGCGCTGTCAGCCGCAGGAGATCCGGTCTCGCTCGCGCAGAGCCCACCTGGCGGGCCCGCAGCAGCGGAGCTGGTCCGCGCGGAACCCGCTGTTGCTGGGAGGGGTCACACGGGACGCTGAGGGCGACGAGGTACCGCTTGGTGACAAAGTGCCCTGCCGGCTGTCCTGTGACACTTGTCAGGCGCGTTGGTCGTCCGGCGCCGCGGTAAGCCAATGATGGACGGTCGTGCCGCGGCGTAACTCGTACACAGATGACGTCAGTCTGCGGTGACTGGGACGTCAGTGACGTGGGTGCGGTGCGCGGAACCGCCGGTGGTCCAGCGCCGTCAGCCCGGCCCGGCTGCCATTTAGGGTGCGGGGAGCCGACAGCTCTGCCCGAATACCATTCAGGGTGTGGGACACCGACAGCCGGACTGGCGGCTGAATCACTAGTCAGGCGACCACTTCGCCGGTGTGAAGGCCCGACTTGAAATGAGCGAGGCAGTGCCCGGCCGCGGTCCTCACACGCGGAACGGGCGTGAAACGATCACGGAGCGGGACCACCTGTCTTGGTGATTGGGCTGCGATCCTGTCCTGCTGCAGCCAGCCGGCCTATAGTACCGCCAGGTGCAGATGACATTAGACAAGTTTGTGGAGGGCTGCGGGAGCCCGGGAGGCCTATTCATGAGACTGCCTACCAATGTAAAGATATGTCAACGCCGCACAGCTGTTGTGTAGTGATTTATAACAGGATAGCGCTGGGGTTATTTGACTTGCCAGTAGTTAGCTGCGGGCCCCAGCGATGCATTTAATTGCTTGATTTCTGGACACAGCGATTTGGAAACCGACTGCTCCTAGCAGGCATCCCGTTCAGAAAAACTGTCGAAAAGCGTTGGCATGACACATTTAGTTTTCAGCTTCCCAAGTAGCCTTCCCTGATTTCCGTTGCAAGATATCATGATCATCATTCACTGAGCCCGCGGCCACGTCTATCGGTTGTATATTTTCGCTCAGCGGCGCACGGAGTCGTACACGCCCGGGGAATGCGAGGAGCACTGGCGGCGGAGCGGCGCCACAGCTCGAGCAGGACGACAGACACGGTCTGGACCTGTGCACCGAGACGGCAGCTGCGATACACATCTAAACACACACGTTGCGCTCCACGGGGGCTTGTCGACATCGCTCACCGCTCACGATTAATCCATTTTTGAAAAGCAAGGATTAGCTGTGTTGACGGGATTCCGGGATAGCTGATCCAGACTTGGGCTGATAAAAACTATCTTCGGCTGTCCGCCTTTGCTGAATTCATTCATGCAATCCAGTTTTTGAAGACTGTCGTTAGGTAGTTGGACTACTTGTCAGCACTGAAACCTAGCCTAAGCATTGTACGTGTGTACGTACTTTCTTGTGCGCCCGTTTCGTACATTTTGACACCAAGTGGCCGACTGAAACGCTGAGGTCTCACCCCGTCTCAATTGAAAGCCTCGTTTATAGCCCCGCCGTTCTTGCGGTGTGGGCCTCGGCTCCCTCTCCCTCTGTCCGCTGCTCGAGGGTGCGGAGAGAGGGAGAGAGGGGGAGAGGCGGCTTCGAAAGTGCAGCGCCGGTCGGTCAAGGCCTCTCTCCCCTCCCCGTGGCCCTGGGCGGCGGTAAACAGCGTGCCCCCGGCCCCGGCCGGCCGACTGTCGCCGACACCGACCCAGTCGGTACACGGTTACACAGTCGGTACGCACCTGAAGGGTCGTCGGGGTGGCGACAGATGTCACCCTACCCCTTCCTCCCACCCCTGAACACACCTGTATGAGTGGCGTGTGCCGCGTGATATACCGACTTGCGCTCATTGGGTCGGGCGACAACGGTGCATAACGATAAAACATGCGGCGTATGTCGCTCAGGGAAGCGCTTATGCAACATGCATTCACTGAGACCATTGTCTTGGCTCTCACGCCACTTGTTAATCTAAACGACGACACTCAAGTATGCCACTTAATATTCCTGTATCTCTGCCCCCGCTCGAGCTCCGCCCCCGGCGGCGGGCCCCAGAGCACCCGGTGCGCCCCGCCCACGCGGGTCGCTGTGGCGGGTGACGGTACGTCAGAGCTATGTGCTGCGGTCACTGAGGCCGTCTGTGGCGGCTCGGATCGACTGAGTCGGACGGACCGGTCGCCGGGTCATCTCGGGCGCCACGTCTCGCCGCCTTGCGCCATATATGGTCAAAGCTGACCGGGCCGCCCCGCGGCGGACGCGTCTCGGCCAAACTGGGACAAGGCGGCGGCGGCGGCGCGGCGGCTGAAAAACCGACCGCCCCGCCCCTCCCGACCGGACGCCGGGCCGCGCATGATAAACGCCGCCATAGCATGACAGTGTGTTGCATTCGGACGTGCAGGCTGGGGCTGAAAAGCAACACACAACTTATCAGGGCTTTGAACAATAAATAACCGCTTTGTTTTGTAAACCGTAGCGATTGGCGACTCTCGTGAATTTTAAGGTGTTGTTTAGAGACATTTTAACGCCGCTGTTTTGGCGAATCGGAGATAAGTTTTTCGCAGACCAGCGGCTCAGACGTATTTCCATTATAAGCTGTAGCTTAATTTATATCTAGTCACTAGCACCTAGCCTTTTATCATTTTATGTATCAGGAATGAATCAAAAAAAGGTTGCAAGGTCACAATCCTAGAGCATTTGTGTAATGGACTTAATAGCGTAGGTACTCCACGATCCGCTTATTAAAAATCGTACTTGGGGACGTTTAGAGCACAGTTCTTGAACGATAAACCTGGGATAATGCTGCACGAGTTGAGATTACGAGCTGATGCGACCCGAGTACAAAAATACGAGCATTCCAGCCGAAACACGTGATAGAAAGGAGGCTTAGAACTATTTGTGCACAGTCATGTAGTACAATGCGCAGCTACGAATTCCGATATCAGTGCATGCAGTATTCACCCTCGAAATTTTTACATATCGATCTCACTCCTTGAAAAGATATTGGCCGAGCCCGTCTTTCTTTTAGTTAATTTGTTGCAAAACTAACAGATTGGATGGCTGCAAAGTTAAAATGTGGAAATAATATCGGTTGCCACTTGCCAGTGCATTTACAACCGACGACAGTGAGCAGTGTTTTCCCATCGGGG
The DNA here is from genome assembly GCF_019059575.1 of Amphibalanus amphitrite. NCBI lineage: Eukaryota > Metazoa > Arthropoda > Thecostraca > Balanomorpha > Balanidae > Amphibalanus > Amphibalanus amphitrite. The sequence goes on from NW_024883364.1 coordinate 32,382, forward strand.
AGACAGAGAGGAGTTTTTGAGTCGCGGCAGCCTAATGGCACTTTGTCGTCCGTGGGAACCGCTATCCGAGCGCGTCCGACCTCGATTTTGGCCGATTAAACGGGCCCGTCATCCATCTGTTGTGCTCGCGTGTGACGACGTTCGGATCGGACCATCAGTCACCGGACTGGAACGGGTGTAAAATCCGGCCCGGCAGGTGGACCGGGCCGGCGGACGGGTTAAAATTCCTACAGACAGTTGAACTTTCTACATTCCTTGATCCACCGAGTATCCTGCCTACCTAATCACTGCACGTTCAGCAGAATTACATCAATTTGCATGCACCTGGCATTCGCATTCGCCAGGCACGGGCAGCAGACATGCCTGCGAGATTGGCTGCGCTTCCCGCCGGTACCGCGGGCGGTGCAAGCCGGCTCGCCAGTAGACCGGCCGGTCGCCGCTGCTGCCATGGCGCTGCGTCCGCCTCCAGCCCGTGGCCACCGCGAGCGGCCGAGTCCACCGCCCTCCACCGGCCGCTGGCCACATCCGGGACCGGTGATATCAGCCGCCCGGATGACGTCACACTCGGATGACATCATCACTGCCCTCGGGTGAACGGCGATCACGCGCCACCGAACCACCGCGAGATGATAGTTAGTCTGACCGCGGCCCGAAAATGCTGACTGGATAGTGGATAGCGCGCCCGGTACAAAGTCTGAGATGCCGCCTGGCAGCGTGAGACAGGGTCTGTCATTGGGTTCACGCTTTTCGATATGTTGATCTTTGATACCAATCGAATGTTGAAAGACAGGCATCTAGTGACAATCCTTTCGCTAATCTCTGATGATAGTTTCAAGGAGATGAGTCACACAGTAGCGTCTAAGCCGAGCTTGCTCCTATCAAACATCGCTATGCTGTGCCATATTGCGCCTGATGCTTGATATCCGTCTCTTTGGTCCCTTGGGTTCAGCTGTTGCCACTGTTTCTGCTGCTGCTTTCACTGCTGCTTCTGGTACACACTTCTCCATCTCTGGCACCGCTCTCCTGGGGCTGCTACCCGTCTCTCTCGCTCCCCTGGGGCCGGTACTACCCAGCCGCTGCAGCTCGTGCACTCGGCAGCGCTGTCCGCGGCCCGCAGCTGCAGCACTGGTCTGTCGACAGGCGTGCTCCCCTTCTCAGACGGTATGCAGACCGTCAGTCGCCTCTGCGGACTGTCGGACCAGACGATGCACACACACACACACACACACACACACGAAGTTTATTGTTCTAGTACATCAGGTACATCAGATTTGCATCACGGAGAGTTGGCGCAAAAGCCATAGGCTTATTTCTTGGCGCCAAATCTCAATTGCTCTACATAGCAACATTCAACATTCACATGTCTGCAATAACATGTGACCAGAATGCCGTCAGAATGAGTCTGCCGTCGCGCCGCCGGCGCCGCTCGGTCCGTGGAGAGACGGCCTTCCATCAGCCCGCCGAGGAGGCCGCCTCCTCTATTGGCGGTGGCTCTGCAGCCGCCTGTTTACGGCACCGCGGCTGGGAACTGAGTCAGCGAATTAGGCCGAGGGTGTGCGAGCGGTGCACGATGACGTCAGCCCCTCGACTAGTCTCCGGGCCGGCTGAGGTCACCCTTTGACCCGAGGTCTTCACGCAGGTCGTCAGAGTTCTGCCAAAGGTGATTTGTGCCACATAGTTCGCACTTCGCAGTGCACTATTCTCAGCTTGGAGATCTAGTCTGCGCTGATCTCGTGATAGCCACGATTAAAAAGCATCACCAAGAATCAGATGTCGAGTACCGTGACAAGTCACGGTGAACCTTCAGTGGCCGCGGCCTGACATCATGAGTCCATGACCCTCTGCTTCACCCGCGATAGGCGGCCTGGTGCGCGGCGTCCGTGTGTATCCTGTATCCCTGGCCCGTTTCCGGACTGGTATCCGATACGGTGATGTCATCGCTGAGACTGCCATCACCGCCGGAAACCGCGGTCTGGCCTGCGGCGTGGCCCGGGGCGTATAGAGCCCAAAACGTGGCCGCGGAACCCGGGGCAGAGTGCTCAGACGTGGTGGCGGTCTCGTCCTCAGATAGTCCGGGGTCGGCCGGAGCGGCAACTCGCGAGAAAAACTCGCCGGGTCAGGCGAAGTGCAAGGTTGACGGCTGTGCGCCAGGCCGGCTTGACGGGTCGCGGATGTGGCACAAGGCCATGGAGTATGACACACTGACTTTGAACGGTTTTTGTTGCCAGTGCAGATGCCACGATACGAATTCATTAGACACACCGTATACTGGCGTATACAGTGCTATCACAGCTCGGTCTATTCATAGGCTGACTCACCGTATGCGCCGAGGACACACATCACATTGCATTGCAAATGACGCATTTTCGAGAAGTGGTGGAAGGATCGTACAACCATATTTGGGAGGGCTGGTTGAGTAATACTCCGAATTGGGTCTTTATCACCGAATCGGCTCGAATCAACGCTGACCGGCTTACGCAATCCGAAACACCGTACGGCCGATTTCGGACTTTTGAGACAACAGCCAGTCTACACCGGATTAAGTGATTCATTTTATCTAAGGAATCTCTTGAGACTTTGCGATGAACGAGTAGCAGGCCATGTTTGCCATAGAAATATTTGTGGGTGCCCCGTGCCTTTTCTGCAACCATTTCTATATTTCTAATTCAACTTGAAATATGCATTGAAAATTTATTATCAGCCTTTCTATGGGGCGGATTGTTTCACGCAGATAAGCAGCGACATTTTTAGCGAATACATTTTGTCCAGGGAGCAGGTATGCAAAGTTCCGCTCTCTAAACAGTCTCCCGGCATCGTCACTTCCCAGGCGTTTGCCTGGATGTCGTAACACACAGACACGTTGTGGCCGCGCCATCGCTGCCGAGCGGTTAGGGTCGGAGGCTAGCCGGCCTCAGGTCCAGAGGCCGCATGAAGGTCGGCTGTGGTGCGCCGGAGATGTCGGGACGGGCCTGCACTCGCCCACCCAGGCACCTTTCACCGGGCCGGCGCGGGGCGGGCCGTCTCAGCGACGGAGGGTGCTGCTCCACGGTGGAGGGAGAGGGCGCCGGAAGACCGAAGGGAAGGGATCAGAGTAGAAGTTCGTGACTGAAAGATTTGGAGCTGAGCCATGACGTGATGACTGAAAGAGAATCCAAATGGGATTACGAAAGGCGCGAACTGAATGGAGTCAATTAGAGCTTCGGCGAAAACCGAGGGGAATCATAGAGCATTTTCGTTAGAAGTAAAGCTCTGGGCAGTAAAAAAGCAAAAGTACAACACCGGAACGCATTGCTCGAACTTGACTTACCAAAAGGAGAAGATAAACACCCTGGCAAGTGGACCGGAAGAGGATTCAGACAGAAGTCCCGAAGGGTCGAAGGTGACTGATGACGCCTGACGGGAAGACGACACACAATCGGCTGACGATGGGCCGAGAAAGCAGGAGGTCACGACTCGTCCGTGACCTGACCTCGGGCGGAGCGCCACTTATTGGTTAACGTGCAGCTAATGGGACCGCTAAACCAGAGTCTTCACTTAGCGTCGGACAGAAATGAATGACCGTTTGCTGCGGAGACAGATGCAAGGTTTTAGACGGAAACCTGACACAAATAGACTGTAGACATGAGTTTGGTAGACATCTCGCAGGGGAGGTGTAGTGCATAACCTTTTACCTTAGCTATCAAAAAGTTGACAAGATAGGTTACATTCCATTTTACTTGGGAAAAATAAAACATCTGACGTCTGATACGACCTCATCATAGGATTAACAGTAGTAATCAACCAGTACCTAACCATGAGGCTATTGGCTGACTATCGTTTCACTTTCTTTTCCCAACGTCAAGGTGAACAGCTTAGTCAAGCCACAAATTAAATGTCTATCATTGTGTTCAAACTACAAATGAAACGACTCCATTCACTCTCAGCAGGTATAATGAACATTTTGTTTGTCGGATCCAGTAACAGCCTCACAGCTAAGCCGTCGACATGAACGCGTCGTTCGTGAGGCCGATGTTTAGGCTTGATATCTCGCTTGCTGTTGTGGATAAGAACTAATTGTGGGTGGAACACGGCTAAGAATTGGTTGTAGACGGTCAAATTGATCAAAGTATTTATCTCGAAACCATCAAACCAAACCATGGCTGTCTTAACAACAGTCAAAACTCCAAGAAGGCTTTGAGAATTGAACTGCTACTTAGCAGGCTCATTTTTTTTTTCTTTAGCCACTGTGGAACCAGCTGCATTACCGAACCTCCGCCAATAACGTTGGCCTTCCTCCACGCGGGGTTTGTTTTCCGTCCCACCCCGAGACGCCCCATATGGGGAGCGGCGGCTCCTCGGCGAGTGTGTCACCTCCGTGTCTGAGACCACTGTCAGTCGAGAGCGGCGCCACAAGAAACAAAGGCCCTCGGCTGAATGGCTGATGAACGTGCCGCGGCCGGGACGGCGGCGGCGGCGCGCGCGCGCTCTCCAAATAAGGCCTTCATCCCCGCGCGGTTGGGCAATCGCGGTCAGAGCCGATGGCGTCCGGTGTCGACCAAAGGTGTGAGCAGACAGACTATCGGGTGGCATCGGCCCCAGCCCGGCCCGGCTCGGGACGATGGAGTGGCCGTCGCTCCCCCGGGCTATCCGACAGACGGCTCGGAGAGCCGGACGTGGCAACAGTGAGGCTGGGGGGATCCATGTGATCGCAAGGCACCTCGCAGTTGCGATCAAACGTAAGTTGAATCGGAACAGATATTGGAGGGATCCATCACATCGTAGGCTAAGTAGATACGCAAGTTGTATCGCAAATGGTGAAGATACGAACTAACTTTACGAATCTTCTCGGTCGATCGGAAGGCCGATCGTAGCGAAGCTTTACTTCTTTCTCAAGAGAAAAATATAAGAAATTTTCAAAATTTTCACAAAACCGAAATATATGTTAAACAAATATGGTTGATGAACACGTGTGCAAAATTTGAAGTCGATTTCTTCAAAAATGGCTGCGCTAGAGCGTTTTAAATTTACACGTTGAAAACGGTCACTTTCACGTCCTTTTTGTAATTATTTTTTTTCCAATTTTGAAATTTAAAAATGTTTTGGGCAATTTTTCGCGTTAATTGCGAAAATCTGACCAAAACATGTATCGCACCATCAATGATCCTATACGCCATCAGAGGCCGCGCCGCGGACAGGTGGGCGCGGCGATACCTAGGCCGCGTGGGGGTTACACTGGTGTTCGGGAAGGGCTATGTCAACGCGAGGCAGGCCGCGGGGGAGCCGGTTGCGGCGCCGGTCCGTATTTGTCGGCGCCTAGCAGAGCAGCGGTGCGTTTATGGCGGAGGGAGGGAAGCGGTGTAGTGTCGGCAAGGCCGCACACAGGAGAGGGCACACGGGCCTCGCCCCATTCGAGTTGGGGCCCCTAATCTTTAGACCGCCGAAGACCATGTAAAATGAACTGAAATGATGATTAAAAAGACCGGGAGGGCCCATCTCGTTCCCCAGCAGGCCCATACGAGTCCATAAATGCCCAGTAGCGCAGCCAGGGGTATTGTGGTGAAATTTCAATGGCCCTCAAAAGACCTCAAAGGGCCCACAGATGGGGTCACCGGGTCCTCAGATGGTCTCGAAGGGCCCTCGGTTAGCGTCAAATGGCCCTCATCTGGTGTCAAAGGGCCCTCAGATGGCCAAATAAAGGGCCACAAGATGGCCTCAAAGGGCCCTCAGATGGGTTCAAAGGGCTCTCAGCCAACGTTAAACCTACCTCAGAAGACCTTAAAGGGCGTCAAAGGGCCCTAAACCTGCGTCAGAGGGCCCTGAGCTCGCGTCAAACGACCCTCCGAAGGCCTTAAAGAGTCCTTAGCTTGTGTCAGAGGGCCCCCAGCTGGTGTCAGTGAGCCCTCCTCAGCTGGCGCCAAAAGTCCATCTGAAGGTCTCAAACGGTCGTCAGCTGGAGTACAACGGTCTTCAGATGCCGTCACGCGGCCCTCAAAAGCCTCAAGGAGCCCTTATAAGGTCTCAAAGGGCCCTCATTTGGCCTCAAAAGGCCCTCCGCTAGCGTTAACCGGACTTCAGAAGGCCTTAAAGGGCCCTTATCTGGTGTCAGAGGGCCCCCAGCTAGTGTCAGAGGGCCCCCCGGCCCTCAGTTGGCGCAAAATGGCCATCAGAAGGCCTCAAACGGTCCGTAACTGGAGTCAAACCGCAACGGTCCTCAGGTGGCGTCAAGCGGCCCTCAAAAAGCCTCAAAGGCCGCTTAAAAGGCAGCAAAGGGCCCTAATATGACCCCAAAGGGTCCTCTGCTGGCGTCAAACGGACCTCAGAAGGTCTCAAAGGGCGTCAAAGGGCCCTGAGCTCGTGTCAAATATAAAAGCGCCCTTAGCTGGTGTCAGGAGGCCCCCAGTTGGTGTCAGCGTGCCCTCAGCTGGTGTCAGAGAGCCCTCAGTTGGCATCTACTGGCCATCAGAAGGCCCCAAACGGTCCTCAGATGGCGTCCAACGGTCCTCAGCTGACGTTAAGAGGCCCTCAAAAAAGCCTCAAAGACCCCTCGGCTGCTGAAGAGGCCCTTAGCCTCAAAGGAAACTCAAGAGACGTTAAACGGCCCTAAAAAAGGCTTGAAAGGGCCTTCTGCTGGTGGCAAAGGGCTCGCATATGACATCAATAACAGCTTTGTCAAAAACGGACCTGAGAGACCTTGCCGGTCCCTGGTTATAAGGGACTCCTGTCTCTTGCAGTAACCTGAGTGGCCCACGTTTACTGAGGGGCCCCTGGTTATTGAAGGAGTCCATGGTTACTGGAAGGAACCCTGGTTATCAGAGGGTTCCCTGGTCACCTGGTGGGTCCCTGATCAATTGAAACCTCCCGATCATCTGAGCGCCCCCTGATTGCCTTGGTCTTGGCGTTGGCGTACAATTTAAAGTCGTCGGCACACTGCGGCCTCCTCTTTCTCAACAAGTCCCTCTATTTCTTCTGCAGCGAGGGCGATTTCGTCAAAATACTCCTACATCGCGAAGCCTCGTGCGCAGACGCAGTCTTCGGGGCGCTCGCTGCGCCAACTCTTGACGCCAACTGACGGGCTCCAAATGGAACAGATGGACTCCGAAACGAACGTGGGAATGCCGACACATCATCCCTCCAAATTTACAGAGGAGGAGATGTCCCTGACAGCCCATTTGCAATAGGGGTCACTTTTACACTATAGACGTATGGGGAATTCGACCTTATCGACATGGTACTACGAGGTCAGCTGATCTGCTTGGCATTTAAATCGTAGTAAAACTGGCATTTAAACGCTGCGAAACAACTTACGTACAACGTAGCTCCGATTTGCCGCTCTTTCTTTTTCATCCCTCCGATTTTCTTCCGATCAAGAGAAGTTTCGTACCGAGAGAAGTTTCGCAGCCACGTCCGATATAACTTACGATAGCACGGATCCCCCCAGCCTGAGATACGTTGGATATCGGCGAGAACGTTCGTAAGGACGTGTGAACGTGACGATATTTGATAGAACGTCGTTTATGACGTCGTTCATCGTTATCAAAGGTACGAAATTCTCAGAAAAAAATTGTATTAGAGGCTTAAACTATCACCCAACTGGAAAAGCATTCAGTCAAGTTCACTATCACACGGGAGATAGGCGAGCTTTCAATTATCGGAACCAGGCTCCCCAGTCACGCCTCCCACTGCGACAGATCTCTATGAAATAACTGTCGGAGCTTTACAAGTCGAATCCCTTCCCCGGCGATGAAATACGGCATTGTTACATGGCTGACTTTGGACTGTCTCCACCGGCCCGCCTCCTTCGTTCGCCTTCTGTCCCGGAACCGGCCATGAGGAGGTGTGCTGCCCATTGAGATAGCACTATCAGGGCATAGGAAAGGCCAATAAATCCCAGATGAGACGCACTCCACCCACGCTCCTCCGTCGCTACTGCGAGATACACTGATATGGGGCTTATGGCGTCATCTGAGGTGACAGATCCGTGGAAAGATACCATAAAACGCTGTGTGATACCTCACTGCGTTTCATGATTTTGTAAGAAAAATAAGTTTTACGCATCAAAACATCGTTATGGGAGAGAAACAGCGTTATGTTGAACGATTCAAATAAACCTCGACTGCTGAGATCCGAGTTTCGTTTCGGTCCAGCAGCTGCTGAGGCCTCTCTCAGCCGAGCTGAAGTCTGGGCAGTGCCGACTCAGCATCACTGAGCGCTCGGCGTCCCCGCCCCGGCCAGGCCCGGCCCGGAGCTCCGGCACGCTGCTGCCACAATGGCCGCCCGACCAGCGCCGCCGCCTCCCACCGTCAGAGGTCATGCAGCGGTCAGCCGGGCCGGACCGAGCCGGTTGGACGGACCACGGACCACGGACCACGGCAGGGACCGGGGACCACGGACCAGAGACTCGCGAGTCATGGACGGGGAGTACAAATAAGAGATCAGGACCCGACGATCATGATGATGATCAGGGGTATGTGGTGGACTGAAGGGGGAAGATTTTTAGAGGATCGAGGAGGAAGCGAAATGAGAAAGGAGAGGAGGCGGCGGTCCGGCGCTGCGGCTCCGGCGGACGGGCCGGACCGGCGGCCCGCTGCAGCACCCCATCAATCAGGCGCTCCGCATGCAGCCGGCGTTTACGAGTCACGATCCCCGGTAGAGACGGCCGGTGCATACTGCCGGCGTCCGCCGTCCGCAGCGGCACCCCTTTATCGAAATCAGCCGCCGGCGAACGCCGCGCATGCCAATGAAACCAGACCGAGACCGCAAAAAAAGGCGCGCAAACAGCACGCACAGAACAGGGGCGAGAGACGGAGCGTGGTGGTACTTTGATTAGTGGGGCACGACGGCTGTGATGTATGACGATGTGACGTGACCCGACGCGGCGTGTTCTTGTGACGTGCCCTGATCCATTGCGTGGTGGCGCCCTGTGACGTGCCATTTCGTGATGAGTTCGCTGTGAAGCTGTGCTCTGCCGTGAGAGTGACTAGAATCCGTCTGACGTACCCTTGTTTGCTCCGTCAGATTCTGAGCAAGTACAGTCCGGAGCTGGCCTCTGAGACGCTGGAGTGGATCGCCCAGCTGACTGGCGAGAGCATCAACACCTCCGGCGACACGGCCAACTTCTGGGAGACGCTCAAGGATGGCATCCTCCTCTGCAAGTGAGTGAGCTGGGCGCGCTCGGGAGTAGGAGACGGCGACAACAAAGCAGAGCAGGGGTGGGACGAATACGAATACGGATCACCGGAAACCATAGCGTCAATCGGTATACAGTAGCAGCACCATATCGTGCACAAGGCATATACCTAAGATATCAATCTTTCGGTCAATACATCTTAATCCTTTTATCTATGACAGTCAATATAGGCTAGTCGCCCGATGAAGTCATTGCTGTGGGACCGTCCCACCGGGCGTCAGGTCCGTGCAGCAGCGGCGGCGCTGGCTGCACCGTTAGGCCGTCCAGCAGGTGATCGACCTGACGGTATCAGTGCCGACATCTGCCCCTATTTACCCTGATTAAGTGACGGCCACATTGCCGCCATGGCCGGCCGCTGTTCAAATAAACCCTCCTCGCCGCATCCCGTCCATCCGGCGCTGGCGGCACCGCGTCCTCCGACGGCGACCGGCCCTCACTGGACATTGCATGCTGCTCCTGTCATCATCACCCCGAGAGGACGCCTCAGTCGCTGACGGACTGACGACCCCGGCGGCGTCAGTGACGGATGGACATCCCGGCGCGCCGACCAACTGACAATCACAGTCGGTATAAACAGAGCCCTCGTCCTGCTCTGAGTGTGTCTCTGTGCGAGCGGCAACTCTGTGAGCTCTCGGAGACGGACTGACCGGCCTCCGCGGCCTCTGTGACCTCTCCACCGGCGGCACGTGGCCACGGCGTGACCGTGCCGAGCGGAGCGCTGACGAGCGCACCACCCCCGCGCCGTGGCGAGCCGCCCGCCTCGGCTGCGGACGGAGCACCCCAGGGCGCGGTCCGAGTGAACCCAGTGGGAACCGCTGCCACCCGACCGTGGCCAACGAGCCACGACCGCCGCCGACCGAAACACGACCGGGAAACGATGACAGCGCTGCCCTTCTCAGAGCTCGCGTCTGAAATATTTATCACATCGGGGTTGATTCATTTCAGAGAGCTTTCTAAGTGACCCATGACGACATTCGTTCTGCACGAGTCGTTGACCATTATGGAGATTCGACTGAAGCTAACGGACCGATGATAATTAAGAGGTTTTGCATTAATCTTATCCGCTGTCTCGATTGCACTGACGCTAACTTTCTCTGTATCATTTCAGCCTGGTTAACCAGATCCAGGCTGGCTCCGTCAAGAAGGTCCAGCAGAGCAAGATGGCCTTCAAGTGCATGGAGAACATCAACAGCTTCCTGGCTGCGGCCAAGAACCTGGGCGTCACCTCTGACGAGCTCTTCCAGACGGTGGACCTCTGGGAGCAGCAGAACCTCCACTCTGTGGTCATCTGCCTCCAGGCCCTCGGCCGGAAGGTCAGTATTCGACATTTGAAGTGAACAGAGCGACGAGGAGTGAGCTTCTCTCACGTGGAACGATTTGTCGGGTGCGTTGCTCTTAGCTCATAGTTACATAAGTCGCAACGTGCATTAGGCGTGAATACTGGATGATATCCTGTCTTTTAGTTAAAAAGCCAGCTTCTTCTATATCTGACATACGAATGATGTCCCGAACTGAGTATATTTATCTTTGTAGCGTTTACATTATGGGTCATGCTTTTCGAAGCGTGTTGTTCTTCGTTTGCACGGGCCTCGGATCCCTATAACATCGTTGAGTTGCAAACATCATGGCACCGTCACTGACCGAGCTCGCCGTGTGTTGTTACAGGCGCCCAACTACGGAAAGCCCGGCCTGGGCCCCAAGGAGGCCGAGAAGAACACCCGCCAGTTCACCGAGGAGCAGCTCAACGCCGGCAAGAACACCATCGGCCTGCAGATGGGCAGCAACAAGGGCGCCACCCAGTCCGGCATCAACTTCGGCAACACCCGGCACATGTAGGCCGGCCCGCCGCGCGCGCGTGTGTGTATTTATCAGCATTCCGTGGGGACGACCAGGGCCGATCCGCTTATTTAAAAGGCGCGCCGGGGTGCGGAGGGAGGGGAGGCGACGCCCGGCTGACCGGAGAACAATCAGTGTGGGGAGATGGCCGGTGGGGAGGGGGAGAGCGAGAGACAAAATGCATTTACCGTGCGTGTTACGTGGTGAGCGTGTGTCGCGCCGGGCGCCGCCGGTGTCAGGTATGTGTGATCGAACCGGGACCAGCGCATCGGCGGAGCGCCCTCTTCTTGTGACCGGCTACCCTGTCCTTACCGTGCCTTCCTCTGTGGTGTTGAAATTGTTTTTACAATAAACGTCTAATTGTACACTCGTGACTTTAGGGAGATCGTGTTGCTACTGACGTAATCAACGAAACTGGAAACAAACACCGAATTCCAACGCGAACACGTCCACATTCTGACGCGTTGCAACATATGCAATACGAGTCCTTGAACCAGAAACGGGTCTCCAATTCGTACACCCAAGGTGACGGAAGCAGGTTGGTAAAGGTGGGACCTGCACGTGCAGTAAACACATCGGAACGTGCGGCTTTGTCGGAAATTTCGACGGAAAACACACAGGTGCGATACTCAACCGCAGTTTCACGTCCCACCAGAAACAAGCTTCCCCACGGAGTCGAAGTAAATTGTAAATATCCGACTGCTAACGCATTGTTGTGCAGTCTGTGTGCACACTGCGCAGAGATGAATTTTGAGAAGGGTAACACGATATCGCACCAGACGCACAATAAAATGTTGTGAGTTGCAGAAAAAGTCAAGAATGAGGACGCATGACGTATGAGGTGAGAGTATTCACGAGGTTTTCACTTGGCAAATTTCTTGGAAATAATATAACCTCCAGCTTCAGCTTCCAGCTTCCTTTCGAACAGAGGGTGTTTTAATTTAAACAATGTAATGGTATTCAATTGCAAGGAAGTTTTGTCAACACCATTGGGACCGCAGTCAGTGCCGGCACAAGGGACTAATCAAAATAAGGAATCGTTCCTGGAAGTGTACCCACAGATCTAAAAGGATTTAATGAGGGAACATACATATTGGGTAAACGAAGAGGAATATACCTTTATAAAAAAAGCCCTGTCCAACTATGGACAAAAGCCCTGAACTCCGAATATAAACATTCCAGCGGACGGTCTGAAGTCTGCCGACAAGTCATCAGGCCAGCTGCTCTTGTCAAATGTCCGCCAACGTACCGAGCAGTAACTAGGAATGACGTATGTGCCAGGCGTGTACCAGGAAAACCAGTCAGCCAGATATATACTGCGCTGTGACCAATCGGCCCCTGGCCCGGCAGCCGACCATAAAAGGACGCGCATTCCTTCCAATGAATGGATGGCGTGCGCCGTGGCCCACGCTCGCGGCGGCCGCCGGCAAGGCGGTCCGAAAGGCTGCAACAGCCAGTGCGGTCGTACGAAAGGCTGCGGTCACCAGCTGGGAAGGGAATGGAGGGTGCGGATTGATGATACCGGAGCCACTGAACTGCTCTGGAGGTGCTGTGCCGCCCCAATAAGCCATCAGCGCTGATCATGTAGGTGTTGTGCCTCCCGCCGGTGCCCCTGAGGTGCTCCGCTGCCCGGTCGGTACAGCTCCAGAGGTGCTGTGCCGACCCTTGCTCACCAGCGCTGCCCATGGGAACGCCGTGCCTCCCACCGGTGCCCCCAGAGGTACTGCGCTGCTTGGTGGTCGCCGGCCCCACACGGACGGGAACCGGTTGGCCTATCCAGCAGCACGCCACGGTGGCCACCAACCAGCCTTATCGGAGAAGTCGGAGTGGCCACCGGTGATGCTATCTCAGTACACGAACCTGGAGACCAAGAGCCAGATCCGGCGGACCCGGCGCTGAGCGACTCTGGAGCTGACGGGTAGAGGCGATGACACATGATGGCATAGGATTCGAGAGTCAGCAACGTTAGCAGAACTTAGGAAAGAGATGCATGCCGAAAATGACGACGATGGTGGTAGCATTTGAAGACCGAAAATCGTGTACAACTGGAATTCGAAGGCCTTTACTTCTTACAAGAAGTAGCAGCTACCCACATTGCGCAAGGGCGCTCAGCCTCACTGAGAAGGGCATTGAGTAGGTGCGTGATACGAAGACCACCAAAACAGTGTGGAATCAGCAGCAGGCGCAGCGCCTGTCAGGGTCGGTAATGCCTGTGGCTGTTTGACTCAGTTGCCGCGCGCCGTTGAATCACACGCGACACTCATCTACCCGGTGGGCAGAATGACGTCAGGCGTTTGCTTGATGTTCAGCGGCATTAGGTGCCGCAACGGACGTCATACGACTCAGACTCGTAAAAAGCCGGTATCGAGTCCAGTTCAGTGCAGAGTCACGCCTTTCAAAGCCATATGAATCAATGCAACAGTGACTACCGATTAAAGTTCAGACATCATCCCGGTATCGATTGATCCCGTAGTGACAGCCACTGTAGTAATCTAAGCTGACACGACGCTGCAACCTACCTAGAAGCAGGCACTATGACATCAAAGATAGCACACAATCATGCTTAACAGGTGATAGCTTAGCTTGCAAAGTATACAGGAAGGAATCGGTAGTTGATATACAAAATAAACATGCATGCCGAAGAAAATGCGATTACCGCTCAGACAAACTCGGACGGGAAGTTATACAACAAGAGTAACCGCCGTTTCCGCCCAAAACGCCCGGTACCGACAGTCGGGCGGTAGTGTCTGTGGCGGCGGCGGCGGCGGCGGCTGTGGTGTATGACAGGCTGCAGCACACCCCACTACAGTAACAGACGGCTCGGGACACGCAGTCAGCAGTCGACCGCTGTAAAAACCGCACAAACCCACCGAGTCCAGATGGCCAAATAAGTCGGCTGGGACGGCGGCCGGTCCGCTCCTGAGATGGCTGTCCGATCGGAGGGTGGTGAGTCACACCGGCCGGCCCGCCCCGGCCCCTCGGAGGCAGCAGAGGCCGCCCGCGCCACCAGCCACCCCTCCACAGCACCACGGGCCGCCTACCCCCAGCGGCCTCCCTCAGAGGCACCGCAGGTCACCACGGCCCGCTCTCCGCCGGCTCCGATCCCTGTCACGATCCTGAGCCCCACGCCGGTCTGCTATCCCTGATCTTCGTCACGCCAGTCCCGACAGACTTGCAGAGGTTCTGATAGCGGTCTGCGGGCTGCGACTGACGACCAGCCAGCTTTAATGTCAGCTATGATTTCAAACAGAACGACGAGCATGGATAATGGAAATCCATGGACAGTGATACTGCACGGCAGGCTTTTCAATGCCTCGGCACATGTATTGGGAGCCGGAGCTCTCTCTTCCATGGTTTGCCTGCTCAGTTACGGAGCAGACTCAGTCGACCACGTGCCCTGAATAAAAATGTTGTTTCGATTTCGAAACAATGGCGCGACCCAACGCCAACCCAACCCAATCTGAGACGTAAGCAATGGTACTGTGTGGCCAAAGGTGGTACGGCAGCTTCGTTACGGCAACGCTAGATGTCACGCTGAGGACCTAACAAGGCCGGTTCACAACCGTGTATCTATAAAATATGTGCAAAATTAGCGCTTTGTAGTAGATAGCAGACAATGTAAAAGTGTGGTCCGTCATTACAGTATATTTTATCAAAACCTACACAGCAAAGCTTTATAACTACACAATAGTTCTGACCAAGTTCATCGCAAGCATACTCATATAAAACAAAACAGAGCACATTCCCGACTAGGAGAGGAGTTAAAGACCCGTGAACACCATAGTCGCTACCGCTGGAAAGGATAAAAGTCGAGCTTGGTGTTGGGCTTGAACTTCTTTTGGCGCTGCTCCTTCTTTTCGACGGCCGCCAACATTTGTTTGACCTCGGCCCTGGAGGGAGAAGTTGAGAATAATCAGGGGACTTTCACAGCCTATACACCCTGCGACCTCTCTTACCCAATATACAGGGTGTTTCACTAAAAGTGTCAAAAAGTAAAAGGTCATAATGCACATAATAACAATGTTTTCTAAGGAAATTTGCATATCATTTCATCCGCAATTGTTGGACATTTGAATATATAAAAACGATATCACCGTCACTCAAACCTATTCCACACATCTGCCCCTTCTTTTGATGCACCGTTTCGGCACGTGTCCGGAGGTGCCTCACAGCCCGTTTTCATCTTCAGCGTCCAGACTGTCGGCAAAGCCTTGAATTGTGCTCTTCAGCTCCCGAAGTGATGCGACTTGAGTTTTCCTCAGCTCTGCGAGGGCTACTGAGTCACTGACCAAACCAGAGGCTTAGTGGTGACAGATCGGGGCTTCGCGCTGGCCAGGGGCGGGCGGCGAGGCAGCTGATTATTCGGCCCAGGAGCTTCTGGTCCAGTCAGTTTCTGGTGGCTACAGCCGTTACAGTGGTTGATTTTAATAACTTGTAAGGCCCTGGCTATTTCTGATGTTGGAATTAGCTTCTTGTTATCTTCAAAGGCTCTCAAAAAGACCCTGACCTTCTCAACGGTTTCCGCCGAGAGGTGGGGGCAACCCCGCCTTTTTTGGACTGGAACCGGCATCGAAGGAACTCTTTTAAACCTCTCAACAAGCCCTTTGGAACTTTTATAATCTGGAACGTAGCGAGGTGAGAGAGTAAAAAGTTTCCTGAAAAATCGGCATACGGTTTCAATGTTTCTGATGGCACGAAATGTACATAAGTGTAATTCATCCCTCCTGTTGCGGTGTAAATAACCTGTTCTTGTTCTGCATAAGGAAAAAATGACTAGTGACTTTGGCCTCCTGCCCTCGCTCCGTATGAGTGTAAAATATATCTTAAATGGATAAATAATAAATGTCCAAAAATTTGCAACAAAGCCACGTGCGCAGCCACGTGATTTGCATATTCTATATATCTTTAATAGGCATTTACTTTTTGACACTTTTAGTGAAACACCCTGAAGTTCAGCATTGGGCATGCAGGGCGGAAGTTGAATATCTATCCGATAAAATGTCTAGCATTGTTGAGTACGAACTTGGTGATCAATTTGCATATAGCGTTTATATTGCGTGCACCAAGTCATCGTTCAAGAATCGAGCAATATATCAATATGTTCACTATTACATAAAGCACGGCCTGCTGAGCGTCCTTTGGAAGAATGAAGACGGACAAAATCGATATAGATCGCATAAGTTTGACAAGAAATCCGATAGTCAAACCACGTACTTATTCACAGTTATGTAAGACCTGTACAAACCAGTTGTAATTCAACTGCATGAAGATTGACTTCACTTTCTTATGATGAGTTGGAAATTTGTATGTTATGCACACATTAAAATGATAGATTGTAAGACTCTTTCCGCAATCAAGAAATCGCATGCGAAAGCTTATTCAAATACATGGAAGCACGCTCGCATCAATCGCACGCACCTCCCGCATGCGATTGATGCGGGCAGAATTATAATGCATTTGAATAGGCTCTCGCATGTGATTTCCCGAATGCGGAAAGAGCCTGTTTCAGCCTAAGTCCTTAGTGGACAGCTGTGTACCGAGCAGCCTGACCTCTCGTCAGGGACTCGGGAGTCGGGACTGACCTGTAGGGCGGCGGCATGGTCTCCTCGTGGAAGGTACACTGCTGCGGTTCCGGCTCCTCCACCTTGAACACACCGTAGCGGACGACGTCCACGTCGCGGCCGGCAAAGTCCATCACGTCAAATACTCGCGCCGGCGGTATGTCAAACTCCACACGGAAGTAGCTGGAACAGACCGCCAGCCGCTTGTTACAGGAAGAAGGGGAGGACGTGAGGGACACCTGTGACTTATTCGGCATCATACACCGGTGAGTAGTACGAGAATGAGCACGCAATAGCCACGCATGTCTTGGTAATTTGATCTCCAGAGGTAGAGCCCCATAACACTCGATCCTCATATCACTCTTTAGTCTTTATCTGTTCCCACTGCCGTGAATGTTGGTCTCTCCAGCAAATCGTCCCCGTTACTACCGTAATTGCCGCTGCAGCCTCCATCTCGCTAGCAGTTAGCACCTGTCTGGTCTCTCACTGTCGGCCCATCTCGCTCTGACCAAAAATTCGTTCCGCGCATGTTTTATAATTTAGCATTAACGCACCGTGAACATCTGTGCTTGATGCCGCCGAAAGACAGTAAATAAGAATGGAGGGGCGGCCACCGGCCACCGATCTCAGTTTGGCCCTCATCCAAATGCGACTCGCATTGCGACTTCCCAGCTCGCGGCCTGAGGTGCGGCATCTCGCCACGCCTAGATGGTAGATGGCGCGACAGGCCAAGAACTGCCAATGCTAAGTCACTGGACATTGCTACACAAATCTCCCACTGCCATTTCCACCCTTTTTAGACCCCCAGTACCCCTCCCCCTCCCCACAAACACTGTCCGCCAATCCGCTCCCCCAGTCCCCCCTCCCAGCCCCACACCCCTTCTCACCTGCCCTCGGAGTGCCGCAGACCGTGAGCGGCCATCCTGCTGGGTAGTGCTCGCGTGCCCAGGCTCTCCACCTTCCGTATGTAGCCGCCCCTGTCCATCACCAGTTCGGCCGTCCGCTTCACCGTCTGCACCAGTGCCGGCTGGCGGTCACAGGGCCGGTGCACGGTTATGGTCAATGGGTGCGGGTACAGAGCAGCACGCTGCTATTACACGTGTCAAATTGGGTTTCCATGGAAACATCAACAAACCATGCCGTCGTCAATCTGTGTGATGTTATCAAATATTGCTGCTAACATCTTCACGGCCGTGCAATCAAACAAATGTATCAAACGCATTCAACGAGACAGCAACTCTGTTCCAAACGTAGCTATGAAAAAAACTCACGGATTACACGAAACATCATTAGTGTGATGTCATCACATTATGTTAGCAGTCGCGCAATTTGATAGCAGCATGCTGCTATCACCGGTGAAACAGGCCCCCATGCGCCAGCGCCGGTGCAAGGCAGCGATTAATGGGTCCAGTCAGGGCACATTCTCGGGTCATTCTCAGTGAACATGTCTGGAGCTGAGCACAGTCTCAGTTCACAGGTTCAGTTAAAGCACAGCCACATGAAATGGGTTCTCACAGAGCACAGTCATAGGTCAGAGCACAATCACAGGTCAGCTCAGGGTATAATCACAGGTCTACTCAGGACAGTTACATAACCATTCAAGACAGCCACATATTTGTTCAGGGCACAGTCACAGGTTTTGCAAAGGTCACAGTTCTGATCAAGAACATAGTCATTGATAAATTAAACAATTGTAGCTTATAAAATAGTATGGAATAATAACCTTATGCTCACTCATTAAAATGTTAATAAAATCAAAATAATACCAAGAGTGTAGGAGACATGATGATCATCATTTGTTTTTGAAACATACCTTTTGCATTTTTCTAAGAAGAAGAGAAATCTCATATGTTGGCATTGTTGCTTTTATCTGAAAATAAAAGTAAGAAGTTAACTTCCCAGATACAACACACTTGGCCATTCACAGTGACACAAAAACATTCAACAGTCAACAGCCCAAATGGTCATATTCACAACATGCCAATGAATTTAGCATCAGGTGGTATTTGAAAGACTGCAAAGTGCAAAAGAGAGGCTATCAATGCAAAAAAAGAAATGTTTGCTGAGTGTAAAGTATGAGAATTGTGATAAACTGAATTGGTTCCTCTACTACAACAATTAACTTGAGCAATATTTTTCCTGAGCAGTTAAGCTCTGTGCTCAGTGCTGTGATGTCTGCTAAACAGCTAAAGTCATCTACTTTGTGCAGTTCTACTGGAATCGTGGTAAGATTACGGTTAATTAGTTCACTGAAAATTGTTGATCAGATTAACTGACACATTTTTCTTCCTAAACATGAGTTTCTTTATAGAATGATGTCTATATTATAGGAATTAACCAATATCTGAACTGGGACAAAATGAGATGGAAAACATGACCTGGTTTAAAGCCAGCCTAGCTGAAAACATGCTCAAACATCATAGCCAGTTACTACCCATTCAAAATAATTATATCATCAATCGGAAGCACTGGTGGGTCGAATCTGAAAACAGGGTGCTGGAGGGCATATAAGTCAGTGAAGTCACATGATTACCATGAAATTATGTATCTTAAAAACCCTTGAAAATTAAGGTTGTCACGTGACAATTTCAGGAGCCTTGATCCCCCAGGCACCCTGTTTTTATATTCCACCCACTGGTGCACTGATGAAAGGTGCACTTATTGTCAAACTTCAAAGTACAGGTTTGTGTACTTTCACTGTTTACATTCTGATTCTGCTCAAATTGTGCTTTTGCTTTGATAAAGGTGGAAAGAGTTCAGTTACAATAAACACAGATAAGCAGAAACATAGGTACTACCTTGCTATATGTGATAAGCAATCACTGCCGTTTCTATGCAGTTGCAGTATGTGCGAAGAATTGCCCTTTTGCTCCAATACTATATCAATTATCAATAATTCAAAATGAAATTTGTCTATTGAAGTCACTTTTCAGCTTTTCAGTATATATGGCCTTGCTTTTCAGGAATAAAATGTTCTAAGGGTGGATGAGTCCAGTTCACCGTTGACTGGAACAACACTTGTCAATGTACATTTTTTCGCTTTCTCATGCAAAAAAAAACTCAAAGCTGTTTTTTGTTTTTAATTTACTTCAAAAATAACCTTTGTAACAAATTATATTAAATTCAAAAGCAATTTTAAAAAGAAATTTGTCTGAAACACTTCCCTAATTCGTCTGAATTTGTTTACGGTAATAGGTAAGAACACCATAGTGCTGTTTCAAAAATGCCTTTGCTGCGCCACTGATGTCTTTCAGAAGCGATGCCATATGGTGCCCATATCGAACTTGGGGGAAGGAGTGGAGTAGTAATTTTTACTAGAGTAAGCACGTTTGTTTTGTTGGGTTAGGCCCTTTCGGTCTGACCGCTGACGAGACCATCTCGCATGTCTTTCGGTCTGACGAGACCGGGACAGAAATCGCATTGAAACGGCGGCCAGGAAGAGTGGCCACTTGGTTAATAATAGCCGTTTTCACGACGGCCATCTGGTACACATTTGGTGCACATCTGGTGCAGATTAGGTGCAGATTTGGTCAAATTAGGGTCAGTGAGTCTCTTTCTTAGTAGCTATCAGCTAGGGTTGCACTTATTGCTTATATGCCTACTTTGTCATATTATCAGAGAGCATCATCGATTAAAGCACTGAAATAAATACATGAAATGAACAAATTTGCTGTAAAAGAGATTAGGTGCAGATTTGGTCAAATTAGGTGCACTCGCCGGATAGCCCGTCGTAAAAAACAGCTAATTTGGCCAAGCTACTTACGCTCAAGGACTATCTCATCCCCAGACAGGACCATGAGACACTACATATTAGAAGAGTTCGCTGAGGCTCATTACCAAAAAAGCCTCCAGCGGCTCAGTTCTGAGTCGACGCATGGCCTCGACGGTCGATGGCAGGTCAACATGACATTTCATGCAGGACGGCGCGCCAGCTCATTGCTCTAGCAAGGACCAGGTGGTTGTGCGAATCGAGCCTGCCAGATTTCTGAAGAAATTAACCGGCTACCATCCGGACCCTAATCCTGAGCGAGGATCTTTGGGCTACCTTCCAGCAGGACATAGACAAATGGAATCCGGCGGCCAGCCTCGGCGCCTTGCAGTTACAGCCAAACGGGCATAGTCGAAAATCAAGCTGTCTGTGCAGTGTGCTATATAAGCTGGTTGCCATCATGACAAATTATGTTCGTGCGTAAATCCCTGTTCATATTAATAACAAAAAAGTTAATGTTCGGCCTTAGCGTCGATGGAAATGGTGAAAATAATTCTGAAAAATTGCCCGGCTGTGAGAAAAAGCACGGATGAAAGATAAAAGATATCCCAGAAGATATGTTGGCCCCCCTTTCAGAGCCAAAAGGGGGGCATGGCCCTAATGGCCCCCCTGGATCCGCCCTTGGAGCTCAAATCAACGCATCCAAAGTGTTTTTTATCGCTCTAGCATATAGGTAGGTATAGAAATTATTGGCGTAAGCTGTTAAAAAAGAGACCTTTCATGAACTATGTGATGAATCCAGATGTTTATTTAGGTATGGGTGCAGTTTCCCAATCCAGCATTAAATATCGACAAGTAACGCAATGTAAGTGACTAGTGTCAATAATGACTCTCGTTCAAAAATTCGCAGTTCAATTCCCCCCCCCCCCCCTTTGAAAGATCTCAAAATGGACACATCCGTTAGCCTAGGTCACGCGGATGTTGAAAGTCCGAGACACACGTTTTATACATCCCCACTATTCTATCGTTAACCCTCGCATGTGTGCGGCGTTTGCCAGCTTCTAATGTGTAGGGGGGGGGGGTCGGTTGGACCCCCCCTTGCCGTTTGGCCCCTGATCGAGCTAGAGCTTCGCGGAAAAAAACGAGCGTGTTGCCCGTGACGAGAGGAAGCCGATGATACCCAATTTTAAGGTCCTAGGTCATTGGTTGACCTTCCAGGTCAGGTCAATGACCCAAAGTCGGGAAAATCGGGACCTGTTAGAAAGTCGTAAAGTGTGGCTGCTAAGGGGTTTTTCGGGGTGCTGATCACGAATATCGTGTTAGTTTTGATCACAGATGATGTCTTGAAGCATTTAGACCAGGTCGGGTCAGGTCAGGTCAGGTCAACCAGTAGGCGTCGTGACGGGTATTCGTAGTACGTGTCAACCGCCTCTGACAGCTTCGTAACATGTTACGAAGTCACCAAAACTACTTCGTAAATGTTCAAATGGTTGCTAAATTCGAATTCAGCTCCAAAAACTAGCCTAGAAACATGTAAAACTCGAAAAAGTGACCCGAGGTCACCCGAGGTCACCAAAGGTCAATGACCTGACCTGACCTTCAGGTGACCTTGACACACACGGGAGTAACATCAAATCACATGTTTGAACGTTTGAAACCACGAAAAGCTTGCAAACACGCGGCTAGTGCGAGCCGACATACGCGAAATCGCGATTCCGGCCAAACATGGTCTCGGAAAAGAGGTCACAGGTCAAAGGTCATTTGGGTCAGGGTCATGAAATTTTCAGGGTAGGTGTAAAATTGATCAATGCGAGGGTACTGAAAGTTTCGTCGCGATCGGCCGCTTTTTACGCGAGTTATTCGCGAAAAACCATGGGGGGGTCCATCCGACCCCCCCCTACACATGCGAGGGTTAAGAGATGTGAAACATCGGTCAGCCGGTTTAACTCTGATGAACATAAAGTGTTTCTTTTTTAAACCACTTGTCTCACGCTTCATCACAGTTTCGCCGCATGGTTTATTCGTCAGCTCTCGGATTCCTAATCACATCCCCTTCAATAATCACTCCGCCTCTATCGCCATCGAAAGGTGGGCACGTCTGTCTCAATCGCGCAACTGTTTTTACTTGTTTTTCCCACAGTGTGACTGACACGACCTAAGCGCTCCTCCCTCTGGGCTGTCTGACGCTGAAGACACGTCACCCTGACCAGCTGCACCGGCGCGGCGGTCGATGCAGATCTCGCGCTGCGCTCCCATCAGCTAGCCCCGCCACCGTCTGCTCCTGCTATCCAATAAGACCACGGCGAATTTAGCCACCTCACACTGTTATTAATGGTACTTATCAGCATGTGAATGCGTTTAGTTCACGGGCTTCTGGCTGCCGATCTAGCAGCGGCGTGGCCTCCAGATCGGTCCGCCAAACTGCATGGCCGCGCTAAAGGCAGAAACTTTGGACACGAAAACCGTCTCTGTGACGGCAAAAACTGGGAACGAACCAATGTCGTGTGATCGTACAACATAGAGTCGACCAGGTCTCAACCGGGTGCTACGGGTGTGATCAGAGGCCTACATCGAATTCACCGGCCACGGTGAAAAAATTAGACGACGAGGTAGTTTTTGACCAACGCGAGAAAGCGTTACGAACAACTGCTAAGGCATGTGTTAAAAAAAAAACTGAAAGACAACTTTGCATCGCATGTAACAATGACAAGCGATTATCGGTGTACATAAGTGGGACTCGTGAGTCCATGTTGAAGTAAAATATTTTGTTATAAGTGTTATAAGTAAATTATTGGATAAGACGTGTAGTAATCTTGGATGGAGCCCTTCTTCCCTCGGCTTCTTTGGTATACTCTTACCAAAGATACTGCCTGAAACTTAATAAAAAACGTTTAACCCTCGCCCATGTAGGGGGGGGGTTGGTGCAACCCCCCCCCCCCTGAGGTTTTTCGGAAATAGTGCAAAAACGGCGGCGCGCAGCGCCGCCAAATTTTGCGTACCTTATGGGGCAAACCTTGCGCATCTTTTGATAAAAAAAAAATTTGACCGGGTCATGTCAGGTCACGGAGTTATGACGTCACAAAGGGAACAGCCTCCGGCCGGATTTTCACAAACTGAGTGCCAACGCCCGAGGTTTCCTGCCGGTGGTACGGACATCGAATGATGGATCGTGATGAAACTTCCCATGCATGTTGGGGCAAGTATTGGCTATCATATGGTATAAGAAACTTGACCGGGTCAGGTCAGGTCACGGAGTTATGACGTCACAAGAGGAACAGCGTCCGGTACTATTTTTGAAAAGCGCCCGAACCACTATTTTGCTAATTCTTGTCACCTCGATGGGAATATGCAGCAATATTAGCTTCTATAGGGAGCAAATGGACCTCCCAAATCCAAAAATACAATCAGATTTCAAAAATTTAAATTTTGATTTTTCGAATTTCTGCCGCCGACTGTGACCTTGCCGACTTCCGGCGCTCCCAACGCGTCATTTTTAGAGCTAGGGAAACGAAATACATACCAAACGATAGAGAATTGATCAAGGAACACGATAGTGAAGGTTTCAAGTCGATATCTCTCACCGTTTTGCCGCAATCGCCGCGGAAAGTTGAAAAAGTCTATTTTTCCGAAAAATTTGACCTTTGACCGGTCAAAAGTAGGTCAAATGTTGACCTAGGACCAAAAAATATACCACCAATCGCGAGATCTCGGCGAGAGCAATCCGTTGGTCTTTTCCGCTAAGCTCTACGACGCTCCGTTTTCAAACGCCAAGGGGGGGTCGCACCAACCCCCCCCCCCCCCCTGCATGGGCGAAGGTGGCAGATCGCCGTTTACGGGCGAGGGTTAAAAGAAAAAATGATATATGTACCTAAATGTTAGATAGCATTGCGCAAAAAGCCTCCGTCGTCTCCCTTTAGGTCTCGAATAAGAAGTTTTTCAGTAGCAAATCCAATCAAACCAAATTAACGGTATAGGTATGTGCTATGAAAAAGTATCATTCTGCAATTAGTTCTTTTCCATGCATTATTATTAGCTCTTTCCTTCCTTACCCTTTCCCTCCCTCTCTCTCTCTCTCTCTCTCTCTCTCTCTCTCTCTCTCTCTCTCTCTCTCTCTCTCTCTCTCTCTCTCTCTCTCGCTCTCTATCTCTGCCTCTTCTCTCTCGCCCCTTCTCCCATCATCCCCTAATCCCGCGGGGAGAGAGCCGCATCATTTTCCTGGACCTCGGCTCTCCTACCTCGTTTTCCTAGTGATCCCATTGTTTGGGAATTTGCCTCTGGTCATTATCGGCCGAGAGGAGGGTTAGCGTCTGTGCGCAGCGGGACTCCGGCCCGGTAATCTCGGATCAAACACACGCCAAGGCATGATTATCTGTTGGACAGGACAGTAACCATTGTTACATACTCGGACAGCTAAAGAGTACCTACAGATGTTGCAGCCGTATGGCTACCTTTCGTACAGCGGGCGTTTCTCCGAAAACATCATTGACTCCATGTCATTAGAGATGCTATAGATCACGCCTGGTTTCCGGCGTCTGCGTTCTGGTAACGCATGCTTACTGTGGTCAGAAACGTGCGTTGGTTGGGGTCCTTGCGATTGTCAGCAAGTTTGTAACGTTAGGAGTTCCCAAGTGCAATGGTAAGAAGGTAGGTAAGTTATGTTGCAAGTATGTACCTAGTTTTTACTTCTAAAGAAGTTGGAGCTGCGATAAACGCACAGGAAACCTTGCTTTTAGCATTGTGTTGTGCTGTCCAAACTGTATCTGCCTTCTTCATTAGATAAGGGATTTCAGATTATTGTCTCGAATCTCAGGAAGTGAGGAGTGATTTGGAGCAAACAAACAGTGTCCGTTTCATGCACGCTAACGCTACTCCTCGTTAAAAAGTACTTACATGACTGAAGGCGTCGTCTTTGCTAATAATGCGTCGTATTGCTTTGCAGTTACTGCACGGCAACGGTTCTGTGATACCGAACGGGTTGAAGCCGTTGCGAAACAGCTGGAGACGATAAATGTGCCTAAGCACAATGTCAGATTACTTGACACGAGTTTGACTGGAGGTCGCCCTAAATGGTTGATGGCGGCACGGGCTGGACTGTGGCCGTACCGAGTGGGGCTGACGGCGGTCCGTTGTGACCAGTAGCGGGCTGATAAATTTACCGGGTGTGCCATACCGACTGATGAGGCGCTGTCAACGTACGGCGCGTGACGGGCCGTCGATGGGCGCCTCTCTCCGACAGATGCCGTGCCGACGCCGCGCCGACAGCGGGCGCGTCGATACCGGCGCCGGGCGCGCGCCGCCGCCCGTGTGGCCGCGGCTATTTTGTCACGCCCGCCGGGCGGTGGCGGAATATCACGGACCCGCCTGGTGGAACGCCGGGGAAGACCGGGCCGGCAGTCGCAGAAAAAGGCAAAAGGAGAGCCAAGGAGGCGGCCAACGTCCGCCCACCGATGGCTGTACCTGACGTCCGATGAATGGAATTTTATCAAATGTGATTACCTAACGGCCCGTTTCAAATAAATGTCATAACAGTTACAGCCTTTATTAGCTTCAGCTAATAATTTGTGACTTTTTTGTCTGATATTTAATAGTAGTAACCTAATGTTACTTTATATGATAGCATAATTTAATAATTGAACAATTTAATAATTCCATACTAAACCACCGGATTTTGGAGTAGGGTATTTCTGGGGCGGCCCGTATTGAAGATTCATTGTGTCCTCAGCCGTCGAGCACAAAGCACTCCATTTTACACCGCACAAAGCGCTCATTACAAGTGGCCTTAACCTGACCAGCGCGCTAACTCACTGGCATTGATCCCGGGAACGCCGGCTCCGAGCTCTTTTTGAAGGTAGACCATTTGTAAAACGAAGAACGCCTTCACTCATTACATTATAGTGTTTGTCAGTCCGCTTTGAACACGGAAGTTATTTATTGCCTTGCTGTGGGCCGGCAACAATATCCTTTCAAACACTATATTCTAGGGGTGCTAAGATGAAGAGGCATTTGAAAGGTGCAGTGAAATGAAGAAATGAGACCACTTATGAATGATTATAATCGGTGTGTAGGATCATGGTGCAACAGATTAGGTATGCTGCCTTATAGTTACTTGTAACTCTTAGATGAAAAGCTGGCAGCTAGCTGATATTATGCCTCTCCCGAACGTTTTTTTTTTTTGCCAGGTTGTGATAAAAACAGCACATCCATTTGATTTAGATAAAAACTCAAACCTATTTATCAGTTTCTCTTTTTATAAACATAAAGACCAGCAGCCTGCGGAGGACAGGGAGACGGACAAAAAAGCCAAAGCATGTAAGATATCCACTGACTTTTTTCTTTTTCTGACAAACCACGTAGACCACGTAGGCGTTATATCTCTTGAGCCATCTGTCCGGCGCAGGGACGGCGCCACGGATTTCGCCTTGCGGGGGCAGGTTTTCAGAAAAAGGGCCCAAACAAGATGGGGGCCCAAACTTTCCGAAATATCGTCAATACCACCAATACTGTGCAAGCCTTTATTTGTACCTTGACCCTTGACCTACCATTCCCACAACCGTTGCCTTCTACACAATAACTTTTGTGTTAAAAGACACACTCTTAACCCTCGCATGTGTAGGGGGGGGGGGTCGGATGGACCCCCCACGGGTTTTCGCAAATAACTCGCGCAAAAAGCGGCCGATCAAGACGAAACTGTCAGTACCCTCGATTTGATCAATTTTACACCTACTCTTAAAATCTCATGACCCTGACCCAAGTGACCTTTGACCTGTGACCTATTTTCCGAGACCATGTTTGGCCGGAATCGCGATTCGGCGTATGTCGGCTCGCATTAGCCGCGCGTTTGCAAGCTTTTCGTGGCTTCAAACGTTCAAACATGTGATTTGATGTTGCTTCCATGCATTTGGGTGGATGTCAAGGTCACCTGAAGGTCAGGTCAGGCCATTGACCTTTGGTGTCCTCGGTTCATTTTTTCGAGTTTTACATGTTTCTAGGCTAGTTTTTGGAGCTGAATTCGAATTTAGAAACGATTTGAACATTTACGAAGTAGTTTTGGTGCCTTTGTAACATGTTACGAAGCTGTCAGAGGCGGTTGACACGTACTACGAATACCCGTCACGACCCCTACTGGTTGACCTGACCTGACCCGACCTGGTCTAAATGCTTAAAGATATCTGAGATCAAAACTAACACGATATTCATGAGCAGCACCGCGAATAACCCCTTAGCAGCCACACTTTACGACTTTCTAACAGGTCCCGATTTTCGTGACTTTTGGGTCATTGACCTGACCTGGAAGGTCAACCAATGACCTAGGACCTTAAAACTAGGTATCATCGGCTTCCTCTCGTCACGGGCAACACGCTCGTTTTTTTTTTCGCGAAGCTCTAGCTCGATCAGGGGCCAAACGGCAAAGGGGTCCAACCGACCCCCCCCCCATACACATTAGAAGCTGGCAAGCGCTGCACACATGCGAAGGTTAACCCTCGCCCGTATTGGTGTTTTTCCAGCCACGAACGTATAGGGGGCGGGAGTCCGTTGGGCCCCCCTTGCCGTTTCGCCCCTGATCAAGCTAGACCTTCGCAGAAAAAACGAGCGTGCTGCCCGTGACGAGAGGAAGCCGATGATACCCAATTTTAAGGTCCTTGGTCATCGCTAACCTTCCAGGTCAGGTCAATGATCCAAAAGTCGGAAAATCGGGACATGTTAGCTAGAACGTCGTAAAGGGTGGCTGCTGTGAGGTTTTTCGCGGTGGTGATCACGAATCTCATGTTAGTTATGATCATAGATGATGTCTTCATGCATTTAGACCAGGTCGGGTCAGGTCAGGTCAGTTCAACCAGTAAGGGTTTTGCCGGGTATTCGTAGTAGAAGGCAACCGCCTCTGACAGCTTCGTAGTTCGTAACATGTTATGAAGGCACCACAATTACTTCGTAAATGTTCAAATGGCTGCTAAATTCGAATTCAGCTCCAAAAACTAGCCTAGATACATGTAAAACTCGAAAAAAGTGAACCGAGGTCATCAAAGGTCAATGACCTGCCATGACCTTCCGGTGACCTTGACACCCACCCTAATGCATCTCGAATGGGCATTCGGAGACCTGTCACGCCCCATTAGGCCTATTGTGGACATGCTGAAGCCTGGTATAGGCACTTTGTGGCTTGATACGGGACTTCCGAGGTCTGTTACGGTCTATGCGGCCTGAAATTGGCCTTCTGAGGCCTTGTAGGTGCCCTCTGCGGACTGGTCTGGGCCTTCGGAAACCTTTCAGGTCCCCATTAAGTCTATTAGTAGAGGCCTCAGAGACCTGGCTTGGCCCGTTGAGACTTGATATGGTCCTTCTGAAGCCTGGTTTGGGCCCCTGAGGCCTGGTATGGGCCTTCTGGTGTTCGGTAGATCCTCAGTTTGTCATGGCCATTGGAGCCTGGCATAGGCCCTTTCTTGACTGGTAGGGACCCTCAGAGGCTTGATATGGACCTTTTTTTATACTACTAGGGGGCTTCTAAGGCCTGGTATGGACCCTCTCAGGCATGATACGGGCCCTCCCAGTTCTTGCAAGGGCCCTCTCAGTACTGCTGCAGGCCCTCATGGGCCCTCTCAGGTATGGTACGGGCCCTCCTAGTCATTGCAATAGTCCTCTCAGTACTGCTGGGGGCCCTTCCATGATTGCCATTGACATAACCCCCAGTAATATGTCAGGGTATGGGCCCTCACATAACTTGTGGTGGTCCCCTCAGTACTGTTATGGGCCCTGCTGTGGGCCCTCTCAGTACTGATATGGGCCCTGTCACGGCTGGTATGGGCCCTCTCAGGCATTTTACAGGCTCTCGCACTCCTTCCACGGGCCATCTAGGCACCGCTGCGGGCCCTGTCATGACTGATATGGACCCTCTCCTTCTCAGGCATAATATGGTACCTCCCAGACCTTGCCTGGGCCCTTTCATATATTGAATGGGTCCTCTCAGACGTGGCATGGGCCCTCTTTGACCCGGGCGGGCCCTTTCTACAGCCTGGAAAGATAGGACAGGACCACAATCACCCAAGATACAAAATAAATGATTTTCTTTCACCTTTTTTGCTATATTGGACCCTTTCCAAAAACATGGGCCAAAGCCCGTAAGTTTCATCTTGGCGGCGGCACCTTGAGAAGGCCCCCTTTGGCTTGATTCCCCACTCCTGAAGTCATTTCTACAGCTCTGCCCAGAAGTCTTCTTTCTGCACAGCCAGAGAGTATTCCGTCCATACCTGACCTGCTGGCTGAAAGAGGGTCTCAGTGTTCAGAGTTGGGGGGGCGACTGCCCCCCTGCCCCCCCCCCCCCCTGTGGCGCCGTCCCTGGTCCGGCGTTTCATGTATCAGTCCGTCCATATATTTTCGGCCTGGGCCGTGCATCTGATCCCGGCCGTTCTCCGGGCGCCCGGTCTGATTCCTCGGGCCGCTGGGGATGTCGTTGGGCACCGGCTATGGTCGTTCGAGGGCGGGGGAGGTGGTGAGCCGACCGGTCCTCGATTAGAGGTCGGGGAGGAGCGGGGAGGAGGAAAAGAGGAAACAGGGAGGAGGAGGACGAGCTGGAGAGAAGAGAGAGGAAGAGGATATGCAGCACCAGAGAGGAGAGAGAGTGAGAGAGAGAGAGAGAGAGAGAGAGAGAGAGAGAGAGAGAGAGAGAGTAGAGAGAGAGGCGGTGCAGAGCGCAGCGACGTGCACTGGACCGACTGCCATGGGCGAGACCAGGCTTTCTGCACCGATGGACGCTGCAGTGCGCAGCAACAAAAGCACGGGGACATAGAGAAACATTCAGAGAATGGGATATCATCGCAACTGTGCGGCCTGTTCCTGATCGGAACGCCGTCACATGTCCTAACTCTGAGCTCCCAACCATAAACCAGGCCATTACAGGCCGACCAGAGCGTCAGGCCGCCACTCCGACCAGCTCTAACTGGCGCTGATAGGGGATTACCGATAGACGACTCCAAGCTCATTGGCCGCTCATTTCCGACTCATTCGCGGCCGTAGTTAGCCACTTTGGTCTCAGTCGCGCCGCGGTGGATTAGTTATCTCGCTGAAATCGATGGTGTGGGACGGGCGACATGGCAGACTGAGATCGGCACTGTGACAGGTCGATCGGTGAAATGTAACTGGATTTGAATCGACCCTATAGGACTGAAAAGGATCGCTACTATAGGGTGAATTGGGAACAATGCGATAGGACGGAGTTACTGGATTCACTGGGTCTGAGTCGGTGGTACTGAGACTGGTCGGTCGGACTGGACTGATTTTGGCCGTGGTCTGGACAGTACTATACGGGCCAGGCTGGGTCGCTCGGACTGAACCATTTCTGGCCGTGATCCGATCGGCGCCGCCGGGCCCGGCCGACCGAGCCGTCGCTCCGCCGAGCGCCGCCGGCTGCCCAGTTCTCACAGCTGCTGATGGCGCCGACAGAGCCGGTACATCGTCAATCGTTAATGGCAGCGACCCGGATACCAGTTCAAACTCCCCGGATAACGTATTGCTCTTTATTTGGCTTGGCTTGGATGAGATCGCAATTGAGTTATGATGATCATGCGTAATGCGTTTCACATTCACTTGTTCATGACAATAGATAGGACAGCGATTCTCAGCAGTTGTGGAATGAAACAGCTACTGAAGTTATCGATTTTGGTGATAAATTACTTTGGTAAATACCCGAACATGATAGTGTCACCGTAACAGCTGCCGTTCTGAATACTGAATAGTAATCAAAGCACACGAGCGCATGAGCGGAATATTATTTTAATAGTTTCATCAACCTTACTATAGACTACATAGATCCGACATCATTAACAGCATCACACATTTCATCTACTATGAGTACGAGCATTTTAAACTGAGTTGAGTATACCCATCACTAGACCCACTGCTGTCCCTGTAGCTGCGAGCACGGCGACCCGCTGTACTCCGGGTCACTGGTACTGTCTGCCGCGCGCCGGGAGCGGGCCCGCTCCAGAGAGGCCGCCGAGCAGGAGTCGCACTCCCTCTGAGCCACACCCGCGAACGCCGTCTTCCTGTGGCTGTGACCTGCGCTCTGACCGGCCGCCGGGTCCCGGTCGCCGCCACTGTCCCCGGCCTGTCCCGCGGCTGCTCGCGCCGGCCGCTGCCGCCGGTCCGTCACACATTTCACAGTTACCAGCAGCAGCACTGAGCCCACGGCGGCCGCCGCCACCGCGCCGCCCACCAGCAGCAGGTCGTGTCTGAACGGCACGCCGGTCGGCGGACCCCGGCCGCGCCCCATCACCGAGTTCACGCCGGGCGCGGAGCCCGCCTGCGCGAGGCTGGCCGCGCTGACCAACAGCACCGGCAGCCGCAGTCTGGCCGGCTGCACGCGCGGTGCGCTCAGCTCCAACTCGATACCGCCGTCCAGCGTGTCGTTGGCGCCCAGAGGAACGTCCACAGACACAAACACCACGGCACCCTGGGCCACCTCGGCGTGCGTGAAGGAGGTCAAGTTCCAGACGGGTTGAGACCCGGCCCTACTGCCCCTGTCACCACCCTCACCACCGTCCCCGCCACCACCGCTGCCCATTCGCTGAGAAACAAAGCCCAGTCGGGATCCACGCACGATCCGGAAGACTGGGTTACTCTTTGTGGCAGCGGCTAGCTGCGAAGCGTCTAGAACTGCAGGCCCGATGACCGTTTGGCTCGCCGGCACCGCCCGCAGCACTGAGACGGTTACCAGCGGCCGCACGTGTACGGGTATCGCCACCGACGTCACCACGTTCAGCTCGTCGTAGACACAGACCTCAAATGAGTCGTTACTAGCCTGCATGTCTACCTGACGGTAGGTCACACTGCTGGAGTCTACGGCGGCCAGAGAAAAGCGCGTCGCTGGGTCGGAGGTCACCAGGAGCTCACCGTACCGCGGCTCACGGGTCACGTTGAAGAAGACGCGCTCTCTGAGGCCGTTGGTCGTGACGGAGAGCAGATCGGCGCCGAGCACAGTACCGCTCTCTCCCTGGACGATCTCCACCGGCTCGGTCACGCGTACCTCTAACGTCAGCGGTTCGATGGTGATGACGAACCCCAGCACCAGTGGTTGGTGATGTCCGTCACTGACGCTGAAGTGGAACTGATCACTGCCCAGTGAGCCATCCTGCCGGTATTGCAGCCTGCCCAGGTTCACGTCCTCCTGACTGAAGGTGATCACCCGCTCGCCGGGGGCCTCAGCACGCTCCAGCACGCCGCGGCTCGGTCCGTTGATGATGCGGAATACGATGTCGGCTGGCGGGTTATCGGCGTCGATGACGTGCAGGTGCGTGTGCTCGATGACGACCATCTGTTTCTGGACGACGCGCACGCCCGGCGCCGGCGTCTCCAGGCGGAACGGCTGGTCGTTGACGGCCGTGATCGTCACCTCCACGGAGCCGTTGTAGAGGAGCACGGTACCGGCCGGCGTCACCAGCAGCAGGCTGTAGCCGAAGCTGTCCGCGCTGCTGTCCGAGTGATCGTGCTGGTAGACCAGCCGGCCATCGGCGATGTCGCTCGCAGTCAGTCGACTGTCGAGCGGCACCGAGAGCGCTCCGTGTCGCGGAGGTGTCGTGAGCCGGACCCGCAGCTCGGGAGCCCTCCCGGCGGCCGCGTGGCTCCGCAGGAACGCCGCCACG
The DNA here is from genome assembly GCF_019059575.1 of Amphibalanus amphitrite. Taxonomy (NCBI): domain Eukaryota; kingdom Metazoa; phylum Arthropoda; class Thecostraca; order Balanomorpha; family Balanidae; genus Amphibalanus; species Amphibalanus amphitrite. The sequence goes on from NW_024883364.1 coordinate 65,286, forward strand.
CCCTCCACGTCCAGCTGGCGGGGTGTGACGGTGCCGCGGCCGCCCTCTGTCACAGTGAGCGGTACGGCGGCCGAGTACCCCCGCAGGCCTCCTCGTGTCATGGCGGTGACCGAGACGCGCACCGCCAGCCGGACGGGGGTCAGTGGGCGGGCGTGCGGCGTCTCCACCCTCAGCAGCACGGCGTCGCGACCGGAGAGCGCGTCCAGCGGCGCCTCCTGCTCGTACAGCACCCGGCTGGCGTTGATGTCCGCCTGGGTGAAGGAGCTCACCTCGCGGGTCCGGCCGTCCGGGCCTTCCCTATGACACAGAGTGGACGGGTTATAGGGGGTAGTTACAGGTTATACGCGTGTTCAAGGATAAAATGAAACCAGTGTATATTGTTGGATTTTTATATGCAATTCAAATTAAACACACATAAGTAAGGGTAAACATAATTGCAATTTTATCTGTTATCATTATTTGTCGCATCGAAACGATTATGACGAAAACTCATTTCGCTTGTATAACAATTCACGCTCGAGCCTGGTGCTATGCATGGCCGCGATTCGCAGTTACCTGGTGATTTTGCCGAGCTTGGGCTTCTGAAGCACCGTGTAGGTAATGTGTCGCGGCGTCGAGCCGGGGTCGTTGGTGCGCGCCAGAAGGTGTCCCCGGGTGATGGTTTGCTGCATTGTCGGGAACACGTGCAGCCGACTGTTGGTGGCCATTCGTAGCTGGAGCTCCTCGACAGTGAGAACGAGTGGCTCCGGTGGACTCTGGTGAACGCCGTCACTGACGCTGATTCGGAGAGTGCAAGAGTCGCTGTCTGCAACGGAATACATCCCGCAGCTTTAGTCGCCACGACATTGCGTGGGAGCTCTGGAAAGTTCATCCATCCCATCAGCTCATCAACCTATTCTAATCATACCTCAATAGTTGGAACTCATACAAAATCCTGAACAATGCTTCAGAATTGCTCTTTACGCGTCGCCGCCTTGAAAACTGTCGCTTTAGCGCGTTTGAGGCGGTAAATAATAACCAACAGGCGTCTGATGGACATTACGGCACAGTATAACCACTAACCAGCAGGCTTCTGACGGACACTGCGGTACAGTATAACTCACAGGCGTCTAATGGACACTGCGGCACAGTATAACCCACAGGCGTCTAATGGACACTGCGGTACAGTATAACCCACAGGCGTCTAATGGACACTGCGGCACAGTATAACAGCAGGCGTCTGACGGACACTGCGGCACAGTATAACCAGCAGGCGTCTTACGGACACTGCGGCATAGTATAACCGCAGGCGTCTAATGGACACTGCGGCACAGTATAACAGCAGGCGTCTGACGGACACTGCGGCACAGTATAACCAGCAGGCGTCTTACGGACACTGCGGCACAGTCTAGCTAACAGGCGTTTTACATGCGCTGCGGCACAGTATAACCCACAGGCGTCTAATGGACACTGCGGCACAGTATAACCAGCAGGCAGGGACGTAGCCAAGGGGGGGCGGAGGGGGCGCCCGCCCCTCCCTTGGGGTTTTCAGGAGGCCCCCCGAAAGGATTCAGGCCAACGTGGGCCGAAGGCCCACGTTGGCCTGAATCCTTTCGGCCTGAATCCAACGTGGGCCGAAGGCCCACGTTGCCCAAAATCACGTCGGAGGCGAACGAAATTCACGCGGGAATCTAAAAAATGACGTCAGAACAATGACGTCAGAACAATCAGGGCCCTCTGACCATCCTGACAAGTGACAGCTAGGGCCCTTCTCATCTCCTGTGAATAACCACTAGTGTCTGTGTCTGACCGCTAGGGCCCCTCTGACTCCTCAGTAGAGAGGAGGCCCTCTGTGGGTAGGAGGCCCTGTGTAGAGAGGAGGCCCCCTTAGAGAGGAGACCCCCTGTAGAGGGGAGGCCCTCTGCAAAAAGGAGGCCCTCTGTAAAAAAGAGGCACTCTGTAAAAAGGAGGCCCTCTGTAGAGAGCAGGCCCTCTGTAAAGAGGAAACCGTCTGAAATAAGAAGGCCCTTTGAAGAGAGGAGGCCCTCTGTAGAGAGGAGATCGTCTGAAGAGAGGAGGCCCTCTGTAGAGGAGGATTCCCTCAGTAGAAAGGAGGTCCTCTGTAGGTAGGAGGCCCTCAGTAGAGTGAAGGCCCTCTGAAGAGAGGAGGCCCTTTGCAGAGATGAGGTCCTCTGTATAGAGGAGGTCCTGTGTAGAGACGAGACTCTGAAGAGAGGAGGCCCTACATAGATAGGAAGCCCTCTGTAGAGAGGAGGTCCCTGTAGAGACTAGAGAGGAGGCCCTCTGTAGAGAGGATGCCCTCTGTAAAGGAGGCCCTCTGGAGAGAAAGACACCCTCAGCAGAGAGGAGGCCCTCTGTAGATAAGAGGCAATCTGCAGAGAGGAAGCCCTCTGTAGATAAGAGGCCCTCTGTGGGCAGGAGGCCCCCGGTAGTCAAAGACAACGTCGTATATTAAGTACATGGAGTGGAGGCCCACTGTAAGCAAATTACCTTCTGGGTTCTGTTCCCTGCTACTCTCTATAGAGAGTTCTCAGTTCTCACTATAGTGAGAACTGAGAACTCAGGAAACTGTACAGAATAGACTCCCAACTGCGTCGCCGCCCACTGTAGGAAGGGACAGGGGAGGAGGTCCTCGGTAAACAGAAGGCCCTATCCTATGTAGACAAATTATTTGTATAAATGCGCTCAGAGAAATCATGCCGGGTGCAGTCAACGGTTTTGCCGTCAACGGTTTTACCTGCAGTGGCCGCAAAAACTGCCAAAATAGCCGATATTTTCGGAAACCAGTTTTCGGCAATAACTTTCGTCTCAAAATTTGCACGAACTTCCCTTTACCAGCATCGTGTTCCTCTCGTCAAGACGGGTGGAATGAACTATCAATTGACCTTGAAAGGTCAACTTGAAAATTTGGCCTCAGGTCAAGGTCATGACCTGACCGATAAGGGCTAAGTTCCATATCAGTCCATCCGTATCGTCGTGCCAAACACAACTAAGGTGTATTCATCGCTCTAGCATGCCTCTATCAAAAGTCATTCGCGAAAAACAGTCAGATACCATTGGTGACCTGAGATGACCTCAGGGCTATAAAAAGGGGTCACGGGTGCCATTTTCATGTTCAGTGTGTCAAAGATAAGATAATTCAGTGTTTTAACCCTCGCATGTGTGCGGCGTTTGCCAGCTTCTAATGTGTAGGGGGGGGGGGGGGTCGGTTGGACCCCCCCTTGCCGTTTGGCCCCTGATCGAGCTAGAGCTTCGCGGAAAAAACGAGCGTGTTGCCCGTGACGAGAGGAAGCCGATGATACCCAATTTTAAGGTCCTAGGTCATTGGTTGACCTTCCAGGTCAGGTCAATGACCCAAAGTCGGGAAAATCGGGACCTGTTAGAAAGTCGTAAAGTGTGGCTGCTAAGGGTTTTTTCGGGGTGCTGATCACGAATATCGTGTTAGTTTTGATCACAGATGATGTCTTGAAGCATTTAGACCAGGTCGGGTCAGGTCAGGTCAGGTCAACCAGTAGGCGTCGTGACGGGTAATCGTAGTACGTGTCAACCGCCTCTGACAGCTTCGTAACATGTTACGAAGTCACCAAAACTACTTCGTAAATGTTCAAATGGTTGCTAAATTCGAATTCAGCTCCAAAACCTAGCCTAGAAACATGTAAAACTCGAAAAAGTGACCCGAGGTCACCCGAGGTCACCAAAGGTCAATGACCTGACCTGACCTTCAGGTGACCTTGACACACACGGGAGTAACATCAAATCACATGTTTGAACGTTTGAAACCACAAAAAGCTTGCAAACACGCGGCTAGTGCGAGCCGACATACGCGAAATCGCGATTCCGGCCAAACATGGTCTCGGAAAAGAGGTCACAGGTCAAAGGTCATTTGGGTCAGGGTCATGAAATTTACAGGGTAGGTGTAAAATTGATCAATGCGAGGGTACTGAAAGTTTCGTCGCGATCGGCCGCTTTTTACGCGAGTTATTCGCGAAAAACCATGGGGGGGGTCCATCCGACCCCCCCCCCCTACACATGCGAGGGTTAAAGTGTTTATAATGACTTCCGTCTGAAAAGGCGACTTTCAATTTAAGGTCGCAAAATTGACCTGACCTTATGTCATCGATATCAAAATTCCAAGGCATACATTTTTTTTGCATTTTGTCGCTCTTGTGCATTTGCATCTCTGAAAGTTTCAAAGCGTTTGATCACTCCGTGTAGCTTTGGCAGACATTGAAACTTTTTATGTAGTGAGGTCATTTGACCTGACCTGGTGACCTGACTTTTAGTGACCAGGGTCTGAAATTTTCACAACATATGTAGAAATGATGTAGGATAAAGTGTGCCGCGCCGCCGTTTTTGAGATATTCACGGTAAAATGCAGGGGGTGTTTAACACACCCCCCCCCCCGGCAGGGCGCGGGTTAATGCATGAACACAGCAACCCATTTCTGTAATATATAGGTACCTGTGGCTGTGTTGGTATTTTTACGATGGATGCAATTACCCAAACCATTTATCAGACCGTGGTGATATTCCCATAGCCATGCTTCGCACAACTCATAATAATTTATTTGACCGGGAAATTAATATATACCTATCCATCGATTGTTTGTTTCATCTACGGCGTAAATGAAGCAAACCACCTGGACCTAGGAAAATTTACTAACGAAACCATGTTCTACTTACAGCAAGTAAACGTGGCATCATTCACACCGAAAAAAATTGATAACCGTATAGTTTCAATCTTGCAGACGTCAGTCAGGTCAGAATCGTGACAAGCCTATTGGAAAATATAATGAACTGTGTCCTGCTTCGAGAAAACGAGTCAAAAACCACCCAATTCTTTCTGAATTACGTCAGCTTATCTGATCTGTAAGCACCCAGGTGGCATTTACTGACAGGGGCACCGGGAAGGATCATCTGAGGTGAGGTGAGGTCATCAACAGTTTTTAGCCAATAAATCACGACATGATGGGGCTAAATAGTTGTTAGTGTACCAAACCGTTCGCCTGGTCATGACGCGCCGATTGGTAGGGGAAGTTGGGGCAATGCCGGAGTTGGGGCAAAGCCGAAATTCGAGATATTTCGAAAACCGTAAAACATGGATGCCACCTGTCAGTGATGCTCTGAAGCTTAAGTGACTACAATTATCGCATGTTTGTTACGAGTCGTCATTCGGAATACTTCGACTGTGAGGGCGCCAAGAGCGTTTTCAAGGTACGTTTCCCTTGTACTACATGCGCCTTTGAAGCTGCATTTTTTACTCATTATGCTACCGTTTGTCTGGCCAATTCGGTCAAGTAATCTTTAGCATGTCTTTGCATAAGTGTGCTGCCTATTTGAAATTTATACAGCACGTTGAAAAGTTATGGGCCTGCAAATGAAAGTATGGCTGGCTGGGGTAATGCCGAAAACGTGCGATTACGCACGTGTTAAAAGCACGCTACGTGGACTTTACTGCTGTAGAATAGCAACGCGTATTTTTAGTCGCACAAATTACACTTTCAACCGACACAACGGCCTGTTACCTATAAGGAATGATTTACCTGGCATTTTCTTATTATATCACACAATTATAACTTCCAGTGTGCACCGCGTCCTCAAGCTCTTGAAACGTGTGTCAGCTTTGATGAATTCTGGATAAAGTTTGAGATAAAATGGCAAAACATCAATGTCGGCATTCCCCGTAGATCATTTCTCCCATTTTCGGCTTTCCCCGCAGTCCGGGGCAACGCCGAAAAAGTCACTTCTTTGATATTTTTAGTTTGTGCGCTTAACGGTATGCGAATTCATCAAATGCGCCTGGTATGTTTGAAAGGCAAAAGACTGGCCTCTCGAATGACGCCAACAAGAATAGCGTATGTTGTCTACCTTGCGTGCTACGGGCGTCAGAAAAAAGTCTTCGGCGTTCCCCCAACTTCCCCTACCCAGCGTGACCTTCCTAGGTCAGATTTTGAAGTTGACCTATCTACATGTAGGTCGTTATAAACCATGCTATTTGTTATGACCTCTGGCGACCTCAATATTGACCTGACCCAAAAAAGTTGTTTACAAAAGTTGTAAGTCGTTCAACGAACTATCAAACGCCGTTGCCGTTTGTCGCTACGATTCGTGCTTTTCGAATTCTGACGGGGGGCCAAAAAGGCCCCCGCCAGAGTCTTTTTTTCAGAGTCAGAGTGTCTTTCAGAGCCCGCCCGGAATACGGTTAAGCGCTTGAACGATATATGATAATACACCAAGTGTTACTCTGACCGTCATCCAGTATCCACCCATTCCTCGCAGATCCTCCCCCTCCTGCTGCGGTCCGGCCGCCGCCGCCGCCGCCGCCGGCGCCCGAGTTTTTTTTTTGCCAGTTACCATGCCACTCGGAGACTTGTGATATGCGTATGCTTAAGAATAAAGAAACATACCAGTGCCATATGAAAGCTGAACAAAAGTCTGCATTATGTTGTATATATAATTATGTAGGCATGAGACCCTCTGTAGAAAGGAGGCCCCTTAACCCTCGCCCGCACATGGGGGGGGGGGTGGTTGCCACCCCCCCCCCCAGGTAGTCTTTCTGCTCTGCACTCAACATTTTTAGAGCTATAGGGCTGATTTTTCGTATAGCTGCTCCTCTATCCTTTCTTGATGTCCACTGAAAATTTCAAGCTGCTGTGATTTTTGGTTTCGGAGATATGACCTTGTTTTTCAGGTCATGTCATGACCCAAATGGCCAATTCTCAACATCTTGCGTTTGCCATGGGCCTTGTGAGCTTTTGACACCCTGATTTCGGCCTTTTTTGCCAGTCTTACCTCCCACCTATCATGGAACATGTTGTTCGACGATGTACAGGGGTCAAGGTCAGGGTCAAGGTCAACCTAGGTCATCTAAGATAATTGCGTTTTAGGCAAGCTGAATTTACTTTTTGTGAAGTTTTTTGACTGCATTTTTGGTAAAAGCTTCTCAGATCATTATTTCATGTAATATGGACCCAAAAACAATCGGTGCACACATCAGTATACACACAGACACACACAGACATACAAACACATATAATTGACCTTGACCTAACTTGACCTGAAATGACCTCAGCAGCAAAATTCTGGTCGGGTAGTGTGACTAAGAGGTTCTAGCTGGCTTGGCACCAGAAAACAGCATCGTCATCGGTATTTGATAGGCAGCGCACTTGATATCCAACGGTGACCCAAAACAGCAACATTTTTTAGTTTGACCTGACCTGGAAGGTCAATGACTGACCTGAGAAGGTAAAACTGGGTATCATTGGATTCGTCTCTTCCCAAAAAAATCTTTTTGGTCTTTACCGCTAAGCTCTATCTCCAACAGGAACGAAATGGCGCGGGGGGGGGGTGGCAACCACCCCCCCATGTGCGTTCTAGGATGGGAAAATGGCATGTGCGGGCGAGGGTTAAGGGAGGAGGCCCTCTGTAGAAAGGAGGCCCCCGGAATTCCTCCGCCCCTCCCTTGGCCAAATCCTAGCTACGTGCCTGCCAGCAGGCGTCTGACGGACACTGCGGCACAGTATAACCAGCAGGCGTCTGACGGACACTGCGGCACAGTATAACTCACAGGCGTCTAATGGACACTGCGGCACAGTATAACCCACAGGCGTCTAATGGACACTGCGTCACAGTATAACCAGCAGGCGTCTGACGGACACTGCGGTACAGTATAACTCACAGGCGTCTAATGGACACTGCGGCACAGTATAACCCACAGGCGTCTAATGGACACTGCGGTACAGTATAACAGCAGGCGTCTGACGGACACTGCGGCACAGTATAACCAGCAGGCGTCTGACGGATACTGCGGCACAGTATAACCCACAGGCGTCTAATGGACACTGCGGCACAGTATAACAGCAGGCGTCTGACGGACACTACGGCACAGTATAACCAGCAGGCGTCTGACGGACATCGCGGCACAATATAACCCACAGGCGTCTAATGGACACTGCGGCACAGTATAACCCACATGCGTCTAATGGACACTGCGGCACAGTATAACCAGCAGGTGTCTGACGGACACTGCGGCACAGTATAACCCACATGCGTCTAATGGACACTGCGGCACAGTATAACCAGCAGGCGTCTGACGGACACTGCGGCACAGTATAACCAGCAGGCGTCTTACGGATACTGCGGCACAGTCTAGCCAACAGGCGTTTTACATGCGCTGCGGCACAGCATAACCCACAGGCGTCTAATGGACACTGCGGCACAGTATAACCAGCAGGCGTCTGACGGACACTGCGGTACAGTATAGCTCACAGGCGTCTAATGGACACTGCGGCACAGTATAACCCACATGCGTCTAATGGACACTGCGGCACAGTATAACCAGCAGGCGTCTGACGGACACTGCGGCACAGTATAACCCACAGGCGTCTAATGGACACTGCGGCACAGTATAACCAGCAGGCGTCTGACGGACACTGCGGCACAGTATAACCAGCAGGCGTCTGACGGACACTGCGGCACAGTATAACCAGCAGGCGTCTGACGGACACTGCGGCACAGTATGACCCACAGGCGTCCAATGGACACTGCGGCACAGTATAACCCACACGCGTCTAGTGGACACTGCGGCACAGTATAATCAGCAGGCGTTTTAGGAACACTGCGGCACAGTATAGCCAACAGGCGTCCAACGGGTACTGCGGCATAGTATAACCAGCAGGCGTCTGACCGACACTGCGGCACAGTATAGCCAACAGGCGTTTTGCGATCACAGCGGCACAGTATAACCTGCAGCACAGTGTAACTGCTACGTCTATTGTCAGTGAGACGGGCAGCAAACACTGAAGTACGACATGAAAAGGAGTCTTTATGGAAATATTGCGAAGTGTCGACTGTCGACCCCATCTTCATTAGAGCTGCACCATCTCATATTAATTAAAGCCAAATTTGGCATTCAAAGCTGGTAGAGAGGCGTCACTAAAGCGTCCCTAGAGCGTCATTGTGGATTAATTGGAGTGCAGGCCAAACACTAATAAAAAACTCCTCTCTTGACTTCAGTCGACTCGTCGACAGCCGCCCGACGTTTTACGTCGTTTCGCCGAGTCGGCCGTCGCGTCCGAGTCGACCTGAGCTCTGACATTTCCGTGACAGATATGCGGGCCTGAGGTGAGACCGCGCGCGGCCGTGAACGATCGCCCGCCGTTTGTCTCTGCCCCTAAAGCCGGACCTCCCGCCGGCTAATTTACGGCCAGCTTCTGAGTGGCCTGCTCTGCTTAAATGCCGACAGACAGAGGGCAGACGCTTTATTACCGGGATTTAATGCGTGATGCATGATGGGCTGTGCTGGCTTCAGTGGCACCGGCATATCCTGTGTGTATCTTACACTTTACAGTGATACAAGTGCAGAAATGGTGCTTGTTTGGACGTTGCCATTTGAGTTTATATTGAACACTAAATACTTGAAAGTATTGTTGTTAATAATGACCTTGATTTTGTAGCAGACCATTCCAACAGGTCCACTCAAGAACAGAATTATCTTTTGACTGGATCGTCTTTTAACTGAAACGCTCCAAATGTCAAACTTCGCTGTTGTGTGGAGTGTTGCGCACACCAATTAGAAACACCCCACGGTCCAATTCCAACTGGAGATTGCTTCTCTAACCGGATTTGAGTCTCGTGTCTGCCTCGTTTCTGCTGGTACCCTCAGCCTGCAGTCAACTCACCGGAGTTTACGCTGCCGACAGCCACCTGGCCGGCCACCAGCTGATCACGCGTGAATGCTGTCACCGGCGACCCCGGGTCAGAGGTCAGGGTCACCTGGCCGCACTCGGCGGCGGCCGACACCAGGAACCGCAGCCGGTCCGGCGGCCGGTCGGCGTCCGCAGCGTCTGCGAACGGAACACGGGGACGGTGGGCGTGAGGCGCGGTCAGAGAAGTTCGCTAATGTCCCAGCCGGGACCAACTTCGGACACAACGACGCTCCAACGCCGGAAACCTGTCACTGGGCGTGAGCTGCCCAAAGAAAACAGTCCTCCATTCGGTCCGCGGCGGTCGGCGCCCGGTCTCGAGGGGCCCGCCGGGACAGCCGCCGGGAGGTTTCAAAAGCCGACCACAGCGGCGCGCTGATGCACTGTCAACAGAGTCGCACGATAAAGCTCGGTCGCTGTTGATTTGACACCGTCCCAACTCCACAGGCTTTGGTGTGGTTGATCAATGAAGACAGTTTTCGAGTGCAGTGTGTCGCAGTCTTCCTGTAATAGCTTCCGGTTCTTATGCCCTCAATAGTCGAGACTCAAGGCTTTGTACCGGAGCTGTCCGCGAGTCCTAACGTTTAATCTCAAGCACTAGTAGCACCGCCAAACAACATGTGGATATGTCGAAATGATGTGCATTCTTTCAAACTGCTTTTTTTAGCTACTTTATGTGGCTTATGAGTCAGTTGTTCTCAATTACTCTCAGTAAGCAGACATTTCATATTGGTGTGCGTGTTTGATCTCGCAGATTTATTGATTAAATAGCTATTAAATCAAAACATGAAACCTTGGATTGCTTAGTGATCGTTCCCCGACGGACGTTTTCAGCATTTTATCACCTCAGTTCCTTTACATGATATCATTAGATCGACCCTATCTCGGCGTGTTGAAGGTCCCATCCAGCTCCGCCCTTTCCATGTCTAATCACTCCCGTTCCGCCCACCCACGCGACTCTGCCACACCCACACCTCCCAGACGGACGGGCGGGGGGGGGGGACGTGACCGGCGACCGCCCCTAACGAGCAGGTCGGACGCGCCGGTTTGTTTAGTGGCCTCCTCAGGATGGCCCGGCTCGTCCCTGGTCGCCGCTTATGAGGCCTCACAGGCGCCATTACCGACTGATGAGTGCCGTCCCGTGACCCGCTGGTCGCCGCGGGCACGCCACGCGCCATCGCTCCGGAACAGCCGGCCGGGCCGCGGATACGGTCAGAGGATGGAGCAGGGTGACAGCAGCTGGAGTGATGACTCTGGAGTGTCTGGTCGCCAACTGTCACACAGCTGTAGGCATGGCCTTTGTTGTGGTCGCCTCTCGGCGACCTCTTAGAGTAGAAAGCTGAATGCAATTCAGTCCTATTTCTCTAGTTGTAGTTATATGTTATTTTATAACCAGATCATTAGTATTCAATAGAAACTGATATCTACATCACAAAATGTCGTTACCGAGACTACCGAAGCTAACTTGCAGCCAACCACGGCCGGGTAAAGCATGTTTACCGAGCTCAACCATTTAGTGTCCATTTGCGAAGGTGTTAAGTGGGCTGATGCTAGCGTAGGATAAATGTGAGAACTCCAGCACAGTTACGCCCAGCCATGGGATGTAGATGCCTCGATTTGCAAATGGCTACAACCGCTCGACCTGAATTATGACCTCACTATCCCTGTCATATTAGAAATGATTGTGCAGACACAAGCGTACAACATAAATTCACATCTTCTACTCACTTTACATAATAGTCCAAATTTATTTGCCAAGTCTGGAAAATGAGCTACGAAATGCTGCACAATGAGGCCCTTATTACAAATTATGTCCTGTCGCAAATTTACAACAACGCGAAGCCGGAAGATCTCTTCCGGTGTCGCGTCTCTGCTAGGCCTAGTGACCGAGTTCTGATGACAAGCAAAGCTGTGTTAAAGCTTATCAGTTTGAAGATTTACAGCAGTGATGATTAGATCGCTTTGTTGAAATTGAAACCAAACGCAAATGTTAAGTAAATGTAATAGGGGAGAGTGGGGATAACTGGGACGCGGGAGAAGTGGGACACCTTCAATATCTTAGTGACCGATTGGACAAACAATTTTGTTTTTGCATATTTTCTCGTGAATTTAGTCGGGGCATGTCACATCCAAGCGGTTTCCTTTTCCGATTGCCTGTCTCTGAGATATTGAGTTAGGGTCTAAAATGTGATTTTTTGGCATTTTACTCTAATTCAATTTGCCGCTTATTCAGCGATGTGAAATGTTCAGGCCGTTCACCTTTGGATATCAGTTAGGTCATCTTAATTATGCAGAAACATTTTTTTATGTATCTATTATACTTTTTGTGTGGGAGAGCAGCTGAAATAAAAATGACGACTTGGGGAGAACTGGGACAACGTGCCTAAACCCTGTCCCAGTTCTCCCGCATGCAAATGCATGGGAAAATTTTCCAGGAATACTCAGTGCTGTCAGTGTAATTCAAAAAAGATGATCGAGGTGATTTCTTTAAGTGTCAATTTTAAAAACTCCTTCGTGATACTGATGGGTCATCAAATTTTAATTGTATTCCATTTAAATCACATTTCTCGACCAGTCCCAGTTCTCCCCATCATCTGTCCCACTTCTCCTGGACGCGTCCCAGTTCACCCCATTGTCAACCTTTCCTAAAATTTAAATTTTAGAAGTAACACGTGAGCAAACACGCATAAAAACAGTAAAGAATGAAGTAGAAATAAACCGTTTACCAGTAAATGCAATCAATTTATTTAAATATTAAATATTCTATTTTTTTTACGATTTTTCAAAGTTGACGTCAAAATAATGTCCCACTTCTCCCCAGTCTCCCCTAGTGTTACAAAAGGTAGGAGTTTAAAGCACCGTGAAAAAAAACATTTTTAAGCCTTCCCGAAAATTGGTTATACTTTTCATCAAAAAATACATTTTCATACTTTCAAAGCGCCAGAGAAGCATTTGGCTTTAATCGTACCTGATTACCACTCCAACATTCAGCAGATATGCCAGTCAAACATTCAAATTGATAGGTATGCCATTGCTCGTCAAAAGAGGAGAAGACATCCGCACCGAGTCGGGTCGATGGGATCGACTCATCCCGGCTGTGACGGGGACAATCCACAATCTTCGACGGGCTTAACCGACCGTTCGATGCACTGGAATGCGGCGCAATATCCCTTCGAACGTTCTCGCGAGTGCAATTCTGAATATATTGAGGTCACGGGTTTTAAACAGGAACCACTAAGCTGCATTCTTTTTCGTTCTTTGTTTTCCGATTTTAACTTCATAAACCAAGTGATTTTAGATGTTAACCCCTTCGTCAGGTGTTAATTATTCTTAACTATCCTTTTTGGTGAATTTATTTTTGCTTCTGGTAATACATCGGCAAACAGACAACCACTGAGCAATATCTGATGCATGAAGTAATACCAAGGACCTGTCATTTTTACATCGTTTTCGCCCCAGTCGTAGCTAATCCGAATCCATTTCGAATTTCGGATTCGAAACTCATTTATAATTTAGCTTTACGAATACCGCAAAAAACACCTTTTTGCTTCTATGTATGCTTCATTTTTAGAGGAAATCAAACCAATAAGGCACAACAACCAGCACGATGTTGATATTGTATGTGTCACCAAATATAATCCCTTTGGCTTGTCTACGGGCAGAAGATACCTACAGTACCAATGTAAAGCAGCTAATGCATTCATACTAGCACAGTATGCGACAGACGTTCTTTGTGAGATTTCAATAGACTGGTCTTCGACGACACTCTTGGGAAAACCATTTGACGTCAGTCCAAAACTTTGAATTGGCTTTGGCACTGCCGTGTCTAGATGATACATTTCCCAAACTCTGCCTCAAACACAAAGATCCGGACCTTCCGCACACACTGCCTTTATTGTCGGCACTGCACTCGCCATTGAGGAGCCAAGCTAGCGCGTGGCTGTAGTTTATCACCAATACAGTGGCGATTTTCCGCACCGTAAGCCGGCAGCTGAGCGGCGCAGTGCGCCACTCCGTCACTTGACGCGGCCACCGAGCGGCCGTTCCGGCGGCGCGTCCCTGCCGGGGAGCGGGGACGCGCCGCCAGCAGTGCCCCACCCGGGCGGGTGCCGAATGGGCCCACCACTCATCGCTGGCGACGCTTCAGACACCGAGCGGCCGGCATTGATCCGCCCCGTGTCAGCGGCGCCGGCAGAGACACGCCACACGACACTTTACTCCTCACCGCAACACAGAGAACGACAGTACGACACTTCACTGCTTACCGCAACACATGGAGGAAACACACCACACGACACTTCACCGCTCACCGCAACACAGGGCAGAGATACGCCACACTTCACTTCACTGCTCACCGCAACACAAAATAGAAACACACCACACAGCACTTCATTGATACTGATAACCCACAACACATGAAGGAAACAAGCCACACGACACTTCAGACTCCTCCCCGCAACACATGAGGGATACACACCACACGACAAAACACTATACTGCTCAGTGTTCACTGTTCACCACCACACAGGGCAGCAACGCACCACACGACACTTAACCCGCGCGGGGCTGGGGTCTCCAGCCGAACGCGCGGGGCTGGGGGGGGGGGGTAAATTTTACCCCCCTGTTATCTCCCGAACTAATGGTCCGATTTGGAAAATTCAAACGCCAATCGAAAGCTCTCATCACGAACTACTAAAAACATGTACTTAATTTAAAGTTTGAGGTCAAGGTCAAGGTCAGGTCAAGGGTAAAAATTGCAAGTTTCTACAGTATCGGCCTTGCACCGTAGTTGCCGAAGAATGGAGTCATGGACTGAGACTGATCGCCCAAAACGTGTTCTTAGGCTACCAAGACAATATTCGTTGCATACAATATCATTCAGAGGTCAAGGTCAAGGTCAGGTCAGGTCAGGTCAGGTCACCAAAAAACAAAATATAGAAAAGGGCATGTGCGACACATGTTTTATGGGTCATTTTACTCATAGAATTCAATAGGCACACTCAATAAGTGATATGGACCACCTCTGGATGAATTTCAGGTCGAGGTCAGGTCAAGGTCAGGTCAAGTGAGGTCAAATTTTGAAGTTGGTTGTTAAGGCCTAAAAAGGTGTCTATCTGATGCAGTTTTTCACGGCGAATCGAATGGTGCTATTTTTGTTTCCGTACGAGGTCTAGAACTTCCAAAAAAGTCATTTTTCAAAAAAAATTGTGTGTCGTGACGTCATAAAATTTTGAATAACTCCCACATTTTTGAACCGATTCTTCTAAAATTTGGTATGTAGGTGCACATAGACCACTTCTCTGACATATATTCCGGTTTTTTCGATAGACTCAAAATTTTGGATTTTATAATGATTTTCCCAAAAAAGTCAGTTTTTTGAAAAAATTTAGGCCAAAATCCAAAATTTTCAAAAAACCGAGATAGCCATTTGATAGACAAAGTAAAAGTACGTATAACCTTTTTTGTTACGTCTTGATTCCTTTAAAAATGAAGATGTTAGCGGCGTTTGAACTTTTGCCGTTTTTGAGGCGAAAATGGCGAACATGACGTCACTAAAACGTCAATTTCTCAAAAATTTTCCGACGGATTTCGCTCAAATTTTCAGGGAACGTGTCAAATTGATGTAAGAAAAGGTACTAAAAGTTTGGCGGCGCTGCGCGCCGCCGTTTTTGAGATATCGCAAAAATTCGCGAGGGGGGGTAAAATTTACCCCCCCCCCCCAGCCCCGCGCGGGTTAACTGCTCGCCACAAGTCCACAACACAGCGCGAAAAAATAACACAACGAAACCTCACTGCTCACCACAACGCATGGAGGAAATACGTCACAAGACTCTGCACTGCTTCGCGGTTCGCGTGGATACCTAATTCACTGTTGCATCCACTGTTGAATGTCAGTTGTACGAATAAACGACGAGACGACAATTGGAAAGTGCTAACACGTTAATGGTTATCGACATTGCATTTTGCATAAAATGTGAAATGTGACAATCTCCATTCTTCACAATCTACCCTTATGAAACCTGTTTTGACGGACTGTTGAAAATGCAGATGTTGAGCTGGGTTAAATGCAAGTGGTTTTCTAATGTCCTTTAGAATGTATACGTCCTTTCACATGTCATTAAAGTTATGAGAAGGATTTTCTTATGAAGCAGATCCGACTACATCCTGCTAGAGTCCAGTTAATTAGTATCAAACATAAATGGATTCAACAGAAAACCTTGTATACCTTGACATTAGAAGCAGATGAGTTGCTTCCTAGACAAAAGCCTATGAATATTCGAGCCTTTCACCGTATTCTTGAAAGCCGTGCATCAACAAAAAATGGACGGGATGGTCACAATATGAATTAAGACCAAGGTCAAACGCGAGAGCTCAATCGGGACGTGCTAAGCAAAGGGGTCATATTGTAATGAAATGCGGCATGCAACGTATCAAACACTTATAACGAAGCGAACTATTTTGTCATAAATTATCTAAGTTTTATAACGTGTCAAGCTGTAAATTTTGTAATGTTTGTGACGTACCCAGCTGTGTAGTTGTGACGACGGCCGCTCCGCCGGCGAACACCGTGACGCCGGTGTTGTTCACCAGGCGCGGGGTGCGGTCGTTGACGCCGCCGATCTCGAAGCAGAGAGTGCCCGGCTCGGAGCTCTCTGTCTCAGTGTGCATGGCGCCCGTCAGACAATCCTCTCTGATCTCGTCGCCCGCGTGGGCGTACTGCCGGCGGAGGGCGGCGCGGGTCAGAAAACAGCCGACACGGCCGTCCGTCCGGCGGCGGCGGGTCGATCGGGACACGGCGAGACACGACGCCAGAGATGGGCCGCCGGGCTCAGCGTGGATGAGAGACGAGACTGTAGCCGGTACTGCCACAGGGAGTGCGCTCCGCATCGGATAGTGGCGGGATTATTGCAAACACACGGCGCATAAAAGTACTTCACGTTGAAGGGATTAAATCATTACTAGCAGAATTACGTTGGTTACAACGGATTTTTGTGTTAGCGTGATGAAGTGACAGGCGGCAGGATTACCGAGCATTCTACCCACGCGGTGACTGGGCTGCACTTTGGCTGGGCCCACCCACCTGCACTCTGCCGGCTCGCAGGTCGGCGATGCTGACGGTGTCCAGAGGCTCGCCGGGTCTGTCCCGCAGCTGGAGCCGGCCGTGCCGTGGCCGCTGCTGCACCTGGAAGTGGCTGAGCCGGCGCCGGTGGTAGGCGCTGGCCACCCCGAGCGCCGTGGCCGGCACCGTCACCGTGCCGCCCTCCAGCGCGCTGACGTTACGCGTCACCAGCCGGAGGCGGCTCGGGGCCACCTCAAACACGAACCGCAGCCCGGCCGTGCTCACGATCCCGTTCGTCACGGAGAACTCGAACGAGTCCTCGGTGGCGTTGGCTGCCGTCTGCACGTAGGAGAGATTCCCAGCGTCGACGTCCGCCTGACTGAAGGTGATGTGCTCGGGCCGGGTGGCGCGTCCCAGCAGCAGGAGGTATCCGGAGAGCGGCCCGGCCGTCACCGTGTACCGCACGTGCGCCGGGTCGACGCTGGTGTGCATCAGCTGCAGGTGGTCGGCAGAGACGGTGACTGAGCTGGCCTCAGCCACCAGCGCTGTTCGGTTGTGCACGACTCGCAGCGGCTCCCAATAGCTCTCCGGCAGCACGTGAAACTCCAGCGAGGCGTTGGAGGATAGCCGACCGGCGCGCACCTCCAGATGCAGTGAGTCACGCGCTGCCGCGCTGCCGTCGTTCTCGTACTCGGTGGCGTTCTGCATCACGTCACTGAAGGAGAACTCGGCCGCCGGTGATCCGCGCATACGCAGCGACCCGTGCGCCGGCGTTCCGGTCACCACGAACCTGATGTTCTCGTCGCTCACCTCGATGTTGGTTTCGGGCCACAGCTGGGCCGCGGTCAGAGTCTGAATATCGCCTCGCGGCACCGCCAGCGATGGTGCCGGGCGCACTCGCACGAAAGGCTCTGAGGCGACGATCTCCAGCTCCGCAGTAGCGTAGTGGACCCCGTCCGAGACCCAGAGCAGCGCGCGCGACCGGTCCTCGCCAGTGTGCTGCAGCACCAGCCGGTCGGCGTCGATGTCCGCCTGCGAGAAGCGCACCACCTCCGTCTGGTAGTCGGGGTGCAGGTAGAGAGCGCCGGCCGGCAGCGAGCGCCGACGGTACTGGATGTCCGCCGCCGTGGTGCCGAGGTCCGCGTCAGCAAACGCCAACTGCGCGCGGCGCACAGCACGCCGACCGCCGCGCGCGACAAACAGCGGCGCACTGGAGACCCGCCGCGGCGGCTCGTCGTTCTTGAGCGTCACGCTGACGGAGACGGAGCCGCGGTAGCGCAGCGCGGCGCCCGGCGTCAGCGAGCGCGCCACGAACGAGAACCGGTCCCGGCGAGTCTCCGAGTCGTCGTGTTCGTAGCGCAGACGGCCGGCGTCCAGATCGCCGGAGGTGAAGTGGCGCACGTCACCGCCGCCGCTCAGCCGCAGCCGGCCGTGCACCGGCTGATCCGTCACATTAAACAGGAGCGCCTCAACGCGAGGGATGTCGATCTTGATGACGTCGGAAGTCAGCGTCACAGAGCCTCCTTCGCCCACCTCGAGTTTACCGATGGCAATCATTCCAGCCGTTCGCGCCGGTACGTGGCGAACTTGAAACGTTTGCACGGCGGACTGGACTTTCTTGGCTGCACCGGTTACAGCTCTGCCACCCAGATCATGCTCAGAAGTGTCGACGCCAAGTCGGAAGCGGAACTCGTCTGAGAAGGCCGACAGTGACCGCCGGTGGAGTCGGAAGATGATTCGGGTGCTGTTCACATCCTCCTGTGAGAACACTGAGCCAACGATGAGCAGGGTCCGGCGCCCCGACCTCGGCTCCACGTAAAACAGGTCTCCGAACTGCGGCGTGGACACGATGAGGAAGGTGACGGCTGCGTGGCCGTCGGTGACCGGCTCGCACACCGCTAGCAGGTGGTCGCCGCCAACTGCCGCCTCCTGGGCGCGGTTGATGACCAGCTCGCGGTTGTAGACCAGTCGAGGGCTGACTGATACTGCGCTGATGTGGAAGGTGACCTCTGACGGCCAAGACAGGCCGCGGTAGGAGAGCCGTAGTCTCAGAGTGTCCCGGCCGGGTTTGCTACCCGTGTGACGGTACCGGACCGCATCTCGCTGCAGGTGCAGCAGTGTGAAGCTGTCGGTCGGTTCCCAGCGCTTGTTTCCCCTGAGCCTCTCCAGCTGACCGGCGGCAGGTGGTGAGATCGCCGTAAGCAGCAGCTCCAGGTCGCCGCCCGGGTCGTTGGTCCGAAACTGCAGCTTCTCGGTGGTGATGACGGCAGCGGAGCCGAGCGACACCACCAGCTCTGAGTTCCGCACCTCGGTCACCTGCAGAGGGAACATGTCCACGTGCAGCTGCGCCGGCGCTGACCTGCTCCGGCCGTCGAAGGCCCGCAATGTGAGCTGAGCGGTGGCGGCCGAACTCAGCACTACCTCCACCTCTCCTGAGTCCAACTGCGCCTGGGTAAACTCCCCCACAGTCTGTCCGGGCCTGTCGGTCAGCTCCACATGGGCTCCATCGGCAGTCACCGTCACCACTACCCGATCAGGGTCGGTGTCCGGGTCTGAGAGCCGCACCAGGTCACCGTCCAGCGGCAGCCGCGCGCCGGCCGGCATCGTCAGGATGTCAGAGGTCAGCATCAGCCGCGGCGGGTCGTCCACCGGGCTCACCAGCACGTCCAGAACTAGTGGACCGGCGGACGGCAGGCTCGGCTGCAGCTCCAGCCGGTCCCGATCCGATTCCGAGCCGCTGTGGACGTATCGCACCGACCCCTGCAGGAGCTCGTGCAGCGTGAACCGCCTCACCAGGCCTCCGTCGCCACCGACGAACAGGAGCTCGCCTTCCGCCGGAGCGACACGCACCGTGAATGTGAGATCCGACGCACTCATATTGTACTGGGTAAGGTTGAAATTGGTCCTGATGTTGCGAGAAGTAAGCAGAGATTCACCTCCTTCTGTCACTTCTAGCGCTGATGATGTAAATAGTTTATTTGAAAATGTTATGTCACTATTCGCTGGACTGTCCGCTGGCGCGCTTACTGCACCCCTATCACAATCGTCACCGCAGTGGCACACTTTGCCCGCAGTTCGCTCGCATTGTTCATCTTGACCACATTTCCCGTCTTCACACCGACGCACCGTTTCGCAACTGGTCTCTACCGCATCACTTTCTGTCACCTGAGGGAACCCCACAGGAAGACCACCGACCCGCAGGCCTCGCACGCAGCCTATGAAGCCCTCAGAGCTCTCAGCGGCTGATGTCCGACCCACAGATGACCCCAAGATTAATCTTTGTAGCGATCCCAGCTCTGCAGAAGCCATTGCTACCTGCACAACGTCACCGCCGTCCATAGAGAGTGATGCACTGGTCGCTGAGACGGACACCGCGATCTGGTGCCACTCATTGTCCGCCACTGTAGTGGTGCCATCCAGGTGTGCCTGCCAGCCACTGATAGTGGTGACAGTCAACCTCAGTCTGCCAGACCGGAGCAGGAGCTCCACTCGCGGCGGTGGCGACTGCGGCTGCGCCGACTGTCCCGGTCGCTCGGGTGTCTCCGACTCCAGGTGCACCACCGAGCCGTCCTCCACGGCAGTCCGCAGCTGCAGCTGTATGGTGGTGGCCAGTGACGGAGCGGGGAATGCTCCAGGCACCGTCCCCGATGGACTGACCGCTACTGTCTCCGGTCGCAGCACGGCGAACGCCGTCCTCTCGGTGAACACCATGGTAGCGCCGGTGGAGGCAGCGAACTGGTCACTGCAGCCCCCGGCGACGCGCCGGGTCGAGCCCCGCTCCCGCGCCACTCGCAGCAGGTGAACGCCGTTATACACAGCATCCGACAGACAGCCGCGAAACGGGCTGAGCAGGCCCAGAAAGATCTGGGAGAAGTCGCCCATGCCGCCCACAAACACGCCGTAGTGGATGTTCAGCTCGGACAACTTCCCAGGCAGCCGCACCCTGAGAAGTAGGAAGGGTAATATTTCACATTGGCGCATCGTTACAGGTGTTACACAACAAAAAAAAAATCAGCTGCAACAGATTAAAAGCATCCCTTCGCTTAGAAAATAAGCCTTCAGATTCAATAATGAGTTTGTTATAACGATCGATGTTTTTAAATTATGTGTACCTAGTATGATTCCCTAACTTACCAGGACTTGTGCTTTTTATCCACTACGAGTGTGACCTGAGCTCCGTTCCTTTCCAGGGAGATATCGTGCCAGGAGAGGTCATTCAAACGGTGGCCGACCGGGGAAGACACCTCGCCCTCGCCGTCCCCCAGGTTCAAACGGACCTGAAATCGTGAACAAACGTGATTGACTCGCGCTCGTAAAGGCCATTTGATACATCGAATGCAAATGGATGCATCAATCCCTTTACTTGTCATGTATGTCGTTATGTGGGAATGCAAAGGGAGTACAAAATATTTACAAAACTTTTGTGGTTTATATTAGTGGACCATCACCAGCCATCCACATTCGCAGCTTGACTGGGACCCCTCTCTCCCGTCCCTCTGTCTGCTCCTCGCCCGGGGCCGACCGGCTGGTCAAGGTCAGCTGACTAACTGCCCCCGAGAGGTAGACTGACCCGCCGTTGCTACGCGGCGGCCCGCAGACCTCGGGACCCGGCGTGAGGAGACTTGAACTCAATCCGTCTATACAGCTCTGTGGCCGTGCGTAGCAGCTTTAAAGAGTCCAATAGTCGCCCTCCATATTTTCTCCTTAAGAGTATCAATCTTTCCTTATCTTATTTGCTGGCATGTGCTTATCAAAATGTATTTTCAGGCATGCTTGTAAAGCCAGTTTGTTGCATCGACTGGCATGCCGGGCACTGGCAGAAACAGTCAACACATCAGGAAAGTCAAACGGTCCCACGCCGGAGAGTGGATTGGAAACGCATTCATCCGAGCAGAAATGAGCGGCTGATGAACGCGCTGGTGTGGGAATTATTCAAATGAGCACTCCGAAACCAAGCATCAGCGTAAACATGGACCACGCATAGATCACATCCGGCTTTGCTCGCAGCGATTTCAATGCGTTTCTCTCTTCCGCTGTCTGTCGAATGTGGGTCATCTGAAGCTCTAAATGCAGACTGAGTAATGAAGCCGTTTCGCCAAAATGCTCAGAGATGTTACATAATCTAAGCAACCGAGCTGTGGGCTAGAGCGGGAAATTGTGAAGTGGGAAATTGTGATTTATGTCGCAGCAATAGGTAGGCCCTGTCCGCATCGAGTGCGTTAACGTCCAATGGTGCAACTAAGGCTAAAAACATGGCGGTACCTACAAATCAGGCATGTTAGAATCATATGCGGAATGAGAAACGTTCGTAGTTATGTATAGGTAGGCAAAACTAAAGGAAATCAACGCATGAAAAAGCTATCAAATGGATTATGGCCTTCAAAATTTGCACACCATGCATGCGTTAAATTTGAAGCGATGTGTAGTAAGCGGTTGTATCATAATCAATAAGTCCTCAATGCTAATGACGTGTGTTTGCAATCTGTTGTGACAACTGCTCCAGCCATCTTAGCATCAATTATTCAGCGAACTCCTGTCGTCTCATAAGCCGCCTAAACCACCTCATACACGCTGCGCAATGCTCGTATTCCGACCGGAGAACAGCGCCCCATCCACTCGGCGCCCCGCCGCGCTGCCGGGCGCTGTCGTCCCCTCAGTCCCCTCCCGCTGCGGTCGTTTGCCAGTTGTCCGACCACCGTGCGAGAGAGACATCTCGTTCATTAGCCGCGGCCGCCGCGATATTGCGCTTTTTGCCGGGAACGGTGGCCGCCCCGGGCTAGTCGCGGGTCTGCGGAGGGGGGGGGGGGCAGTGATAGCGGCGGTACGCCCGCGGCGGCGTCAGCCAAGAGGCAATAACGATACCGCGCCTCTCTTCATGTGACCCCTCTTTCTCTCTCCCTCTCTCTCTCTCTATCCCCTCTCTGAGACATGGTAGTGGCCGATGGACCAGCGGCTATTCCTCGGGCCTCATCTCTATTAGCAGTCTGAGTAAGATAGGAACCATCGAGAATGGGAACCGGGAATGGTGCAAAAGAGTGCGGGATGTCGAAGAGATCGCGCAGACAGATATGTGTGTGTAGGCAGTGCAGATACCTAACCCAAGCCAGGAATAGGTGACACGATAGGTACCGAGATGTGTGTTCCAGGCATGTACCATGTTCAAAAATGAATGCGCGTATTCTATAAACGAAACCAATTATAAACGAACCTTACTGAGCAGGTTTTTACTGTAACCACCCGATCGAGAAATGCCAGAAGTCGAAATCGAAAAAAACATGTGTAAAAGATGAATTTATTTACCTCATCACTGTTCCTTCAAATGTAATACGTGCTAATGAATAGGCGAGTTCTGAAAGCTTCCTTCACTGTGCACAACACTTACGAATGGAATTTATCTAAGGTCAAGGGTCAACGGGCAGCTCTGTTTTGCCGGGATCAACTTTTCCCGCAGGTGTAGTTAGCCACTTAGGAACTTAGTGTACGACAACTTGTCTAATTTGGCCTCATATTGGCTCTTGTTTCGAAACGCCTAAATTCTTGGATATCGACTTTTACCCCTTCTCTTCTGTCTTACAGCAGCTTTCATGTTCTTTTGACTTTTGAGGGTGCGGAGCCGGATCCGGAGCTGGAGCCGGAGCCGGAGCCGCCGGAGCCGTGAAACAATATAGCCCGGAGGCGAGTTACCTAAGTGTGGAACTACCCAGCGCCGAGCCGGCCGGATGACGTCACACCACGGCCAGTGCCGGCGCAGCGGCAGACTGGCCGAGATTGGCATGGTCTTAACTTGGCGAAGAGGCATCGAACGCCAAACTTCTGCTGCAGCTATAAATCACATTTCATGTGTTTCTTCCATGTGTATGAGCTGTTTGTCCTTCGAATACCCAATGTGTAAGTGAGCGTACCTGCATTTAGCAGTGTGTGCCATGCTATGTGGATTGAAAATTGGGGGCACATCCGACACACTGCGCAATGGATTCCGATATTGCTTGGCTGATTCTGGCTTTGTGTCTTCGCACGAACCATTGAAAGGGAGGACGTCATTTTTAAAGGTTGTCAGGTGCACTCAAACGTTTTAATAAGCAACTGCTGATTGAATTTCTGGCGAGGGGTGGTGGAACGTTCTGTTCACAAATGAGTATCTACCTACCTAGTGCCTACCTGCATTGGCTGGCAAATAACTTGGTCGCGGTCAATTAGGCATGATTCACGAAGTCCCTTATCTTTTATTAGACTTATTAAGCCCAATGTGCAACATTTGCGTCTTTTCGCGTTGCATCGGGTAGCAAATGAGAAAATCTGCCTCTTCTCCACAGCCCTCAATTCAAGAAACCGTCCTTTTCCTTATCACACCATTCCATAGCATAATTTTCAAACATGGGTATCCTCCCCACAAAAAAACTGAAACAGTTTCCTTCGGCTCCAATGCGCCGCTCGCCCAGGGAGACGGAAGTGTTATATTCTCGGCGGTCCAGTCTGCATTCTGCAGCACAATTAAACTTGGCGGACCCCCAGCGCACGACTGAACGATTCGTATTGTTGTGAGTGACTGTGACGACAGCAAATGAATTCACTGGTGGTTTCGGAATAATTAACAGGCGGCGCAGCCCAGTGCCTCTTACAATGAATTACAGTGGCGAATGCACTATTGCAGAGAAGAAATGGACTGAGCAGATGCCCAACCTCGCTGTATTATCAACTAAACATTAGATACGCTTTACATTTTAATCAGGCAATCATGGAAACAAACGACTTGCGAGTTGCGACCCTTCCGCCTTATTACATAACTCGGCAGAATGCCCCTGAGTCGGCTAAACTACACTGCATCTCTTCAAACCCTAAGTATTTTACAATTTACCACTCAGCTATGCAACAGGCTTATAATTCACTGCTAAAGTCTCAACTCCTTTTCCCCTATCATCTTTTTGGCACCGTCAATCGCCATCTGCGCTGCCCACTGTCCAGCAAATAATCCGGCCGTCTCCAGTCCTCTGGCAGGGGCTTCCAAACTCAAGCGAACTCGCCGAAGTTTCGCCATTCAATGCGCAGGATCTGTACAATTGAGTTTGAGAGCCTCTGGGTTGGCTCGGCGCGCCTGCGCTGCGCCGTTGGTCCGGCCAAGTACGCGAGTGACGTCATGCTATAAGCGTCATCCCCCGACCAAAGTCACCAATCAGAGCCCTAGAATCGACTTGTAGTTCCACACTTAGGTAACTCGCAGCCCGGAGCCGGAGCCGGAGCCGGAGCCGTCAAAAAAGGGGCGACTCCGGCTCCTGTTTTTTTTAAGAGGAAAAAATGATTGACCTAGTTCGGTATGACAATACAAGGCAGTGACAGTACATGTGGTATTCAAAATAGCCTTGTTATGAAAATGCAGAAGCAACGTGTACCAATCCCATCGTCTTTTTTGTTCCACCCGTATTTAATTACATAGGGGAGCCGGAGCCGGACCATGTTACTCGGAGCCGGAGCCGGAGCCGGAGCCGACGCCGCCATGACATTTCATCCGGAGCCGGAGCCGGAGCCGGAGCCGATTTTTTTTCTCCGGAGCCAGAACCGGAGCCGGAGCTGTCTGAAATTTCCACAGCTCTGCAACCCTGCTTTTGAGGTATTATTCTGGACAAAAAGTAGCATAACTCATGGTCAGCCTGGCGTGCGCTGATCAGATATTTACTGAGGTCACGCGAAAAATATATGAGACGGACAACAAAACTTTACTGTCGACAACGCAATATGGATGCAATTATTTCTGTATTGAACAGCGTGTAAATTTAATTCATTCAATCTTATTTAACAATGACAAGGATAATTAGAAATTATAAAAAAAAAATATTATAGTATTTTTATAACATCCTTCATGTATTCACCACGGTATGCTGTAAACACCGAAAAGCCCACACAGTGACACAGCAGAACTCATCGAAAATGCCCAACACGTGGGTATCACATGCTGCGATAACCCGCGCACCGACGGGGGTCTGCGCCAACTTAGAACCGACGGGGGGCGGATGACCGCCACCCCCCCCCCCTGAGATCTCGAGAACGAAGCAAGATAGCGACAAGCGGTAAACGGCATGGGATACGCACGGACAAGGTCTACAATTTTTACAGAGGTTATTTTCAGGTCAGGTCAAAGATGACGTCACAGGGGTCAAAAAGTCAAAATGGCGGCGCTGGATATGGAGAGTTTTTTCTCAAATAACTTTCAAAAAAGTCAAGATAGGAACAAACTAAGCGCATCATCGTGATCCTCTTGTCAATCCGCATCGAATGATATATATATATATTGACCTCGAAAGGTCAAGGTCAAAGGTTGACCTCAGGTCACGTGACCTCGAGGTCATCATGTATATCATTCGATGCGCCTTGACGAGCTGAACATAATGAGACCATCCGCGCGGCTGTATCTTGTTCCTGTACGGAGTTATGGGTAAAAAACCGCTGGTAACCTTTGATGACGTCACATGACATTACAGCTGCCCAACAGCAAAATAGACCTCAAGGTAGTGAAGTTTGATCGTATATGAAGTCATGTATGGTTTATGGGGCCATTCCGACCCGTTTTAGTGGTAAAAACAGGGAGTTGATTTTTCCCACATTGACTTATAATGGGGAGGTCGAGAAATTCACCTGACCTTAGGTCATCGATATTAAAATTCCGAAATAAACAAATTGTAGCTGCTGATGACCTTAAAACATCCTGTGACTTTCAAAGGCCTCCGACATCTACTGTAGCTCTGGCACGGTGACAAAGTTGCAAAAAAGTCACTTGAGGTTGGGTCATTCAAAGTAACCTGGTGACCTGACCTTAAAAGTTAGGAGGTTCAAACTTGCACACCATGTGTACAATTGACAAGAGAATAGTCGTACCAAATTTCGCGGCGCTACGCACCGCAATTTTCCCGCTATCTACGAAAAACCTCAGGGGGGGGGGCGGATATCCGCCCCCCGTCGGTGCGCGGGTTGGAAAGGATTTTAGAACGTCTCTATTACCCACTTCAGCACACGTCCTCAAACGAACACTGTTTGTTTGTGTGCGTGTTTTTGTCATAAATTCTATGGGTGTCATTCGATAGCCCTGGATGATATCGAGAGGCACCTGTGTACTCAGTGTAGTACGCGCGTCCACAATTCAGCAGAAACTAGAAAGTTAATTAGGTATCAAACGAACAGATTAATCAATACAAGGCCCTATAATAATAAGTACTGTGCCTTCGGCGTTGCAATGTGTTCTGCATCCTAATGATCAATTGGTTGTAAGCACATAACACAAAACAAAGACCTCACCAACTTGACTACCCATACAAGCTCCCCAACAAGTCGAAGGTGTAAAAACGGCGGAGAACCATCGCCACAAACGACCCTGAACGGCGGGACAGACGATGCAGCGGTGCCGGAGAAAGTGGCGTAGAAAAGGCAGCCGAGTGAAACGCTAAGCGACTCCGCTCTGTTGCTCGATGGCCCATTCGAGCGAGGCAGCGCTAAATGTGGCAACGAAAGACGACAGGCGATAATTTGGTGAAACAATGTAAAGAAAAAAGTGTCTGGTATCTTGCAGGTTGCTGCTCCAGAAGAAAAATAATAATAAATAAATCACGAATCGTACACGTCATGATATCGATAGAAAATGCAGGATTTTTATGTCTACCGAAGCTGATCTGCACAAAGATGTTAGCATGGTACATAACAATTATTAGCCACCACCGAAAGCCAAACATGGTGCACCTGGCGCCTCCGTGGCCCACATCTACAGCTCTGACCGTGCTGGGCGTGCTCACCTTGAGGCGCCCGCCTTCGAGCAGCATGAGGAGGTAGTCGGTCGGTCCGGCTGCCACCAGCAGCAGACAGTCGGTCTGGCCGGTCAGCAGCCGCAGCCGCACAGAGTTGGTCCGACCGGCGTCCTTCAGCGCCACACGCGCGTGACTGGCGCCGTAAAAGGACGCTGCAAAGTGACGGAATGTTAGACGGAGTCACTGGTGAATGGAGCACTGCTGACAGACATCATGTCATGTCAGAAGAGGACGGAGAAAGACGTTACAGCAAAAGGTTAGGTCAACAAGTCAGACAATGGCAGAGGTGGACGGGGTCGGAGAGGGCTGAAGTCAGGTCACAATCTAGCGGGGAAGCACAAATGATTGGATGATCTCAGTGACGACGTCAGTTGTCAGATAGAAATCGATAAGCGAATCTACATTCATAGCCAGCAGACTGGGATAATTAGTACTGAAATCAAATAGAATAATGTTCCACAGAAACAGAGGTTTATCGTACAGAAAGCTAAAAAGTGAGTAGGGTGTACAATTTAAATGTCCTATGATGTTATTTAAAATGTTATTTAGTCAAAGGAATATCAACTATGCTGCCCTAATTGAGGTGTTCGTTTGATCGATTTTCTTGTTTCTGGCCGTTGGATATTCAGCCGTAAGCGTTTCCAAGGATCCCTTTCGGGTGACTGAACGCTAGATTTCACCCTGGGTCGGCTTTCGCTAGCGTTGGAAATGGCCACCGACTACAATTCCGAACAAAAATAGGACCTAGATGGGTGATAGACGGGATGTAGATGAGAACAGACGGGCTCTGGGCGGCTAAAGGACGAACCATAGACGGAAGGAAGTAGGGAGGGAGCAGGATTTCACGGACATATATTACATGCATGTCGCACACAGATCACATATATGACGAAGGAGGTGACAGGCCATATGGGTGCAGAGCTAAGGCAGATGGGGAAGGGAAGGGGGCGGACAGCAGAAGGGGTAGGAGACCGTGTGGAAGGCGAGGGAGTCAAGACAAGGGAGACGTGAAGTGTCCGGTAAGACGGATGCGCCTTCTCTCTCGCTCGACAACAGCTGTCCTGCGGCCTGCGCCGGTGCTAAAGTTTGACCCCCCCCCCCCCCTTCGCCGCCCGCTCGTGCTGAGTAGATGTTGAGGACAGACGGTCACCACTTGTGCTAGACGTAGGAAACGCCCTGAAGGTCAACGCGAGCAAAACGCAACTCATGATATTCGGCAGCCGTCAAAATCTAAAACACTTGCCCCCAGTCGTCGTATCGTTTCGTGACACGGAGCTGGAACCATGTGCGCAGGCAGGAAACCTCGGCGTGGTGTTTGACAGCTGTCTGACCTGGGAAGCCCATATATCTGAGCTCAGCCGGAGGTGTATGGGTCTGCTCATTGGCCTCTCCCATGTGCGGCACTGTCTTCCCGATGGGGTCATCAAAACCATTGTCACATCTCTAGTCATCTCCCGAGTAAATTACTGCCTCTCAGTTTACGGAAATGGTACAAAAAAGAACCTGAATCGACTCCAAAAGATCTTGAACTTCGCTACTCGAGTTATTTTTGGCCGTCGCAAATTCGACCACGTCACTGACCTGCGCGAGAAACTCAACTGGATGCCGCCCGAATTTATGTACAAACTTCAAACCATGGCCACTGCACGTAAGGCGATACACTACGGCGAACCGGTAGCACTTGCCTCTATGTTTGCCAAAAACCGGGACTCCTCAACCAGGAATAGAAATACACGTCAGGATAACCTTCTCCAGCTCCAGCGTCCCAGACTAGAAACCGGTAAGCGGCGTTTCAGTTACCGTGCCGCCGAGCTCCTAAACGACCTACCTCCCGACCTCTCACAGCTGCCACCCTCTAAATTCGCACGCGCTGTCAAGTCTCTGTGGAAAAAACGATAGACCTTCGTGATGGCCTGAATTAGGCACTCGTCTTGTATATAAGTACACGGTATGTTAGAAATCGTAGCATATAGAGTCTTCCTGTGTGTGCGTGTATGTGTGTGTGTGTGTGTTGTTGTTCGACTGGTCTCTGTTCCTGCATGCTTATACCCGACTCAGACTCTGGGCAGTAATCGCCACGCCATGTGTGGATCGCCCATGATCGTAAATACAATACAATACTAGCTTCGGGATGACCATGAAGTGTCCTTGCAGCTACTGACATGGTGGGACATTGTGAGAGCGCTTCTCAACGTTCCAACTGTGCACCTGAGCTTTCGGTATCTGTAGATAAAGCTCTGGTGTAGGTAACCATATATGTGTAGTTTGTATAACAATAGCTAATCAAACTCAGGCAACGTATACACTATGCATGTGCGTGGGGATATTACTATCCACAGTTTCCCAGAAATGTGCGAAACATCGTACCAAAAACTTTTATTTTAAATCCTGAATTAGGTACTTACATTTAATGTGAAGCTACCAACAGGCAGCATATAAGCAAGCATATTAACAAGCACATTGGAAGAAGTCAAGAGATGTAATGCTACACTGGCAAATCAGACCATCTGTAGGCCACTTATCGGGGGCAGAGGCCAGCACAAGATTGGTATAAAACCAAGGCTTTGATGCTATTTTAATGTTTATCTTAACACGGGCATCAGCGGTGGCACTTTGATTATTTTGCTGGCCGACTGCAATATCTTTTTGTGCCGGTCTTAAGTCCTCATCTCCGTCTTGTCTTCGGCGGAACTAATGTATCTGTGTCGCGGCCAGACATCGCTCACGGGGAGATTTACCGCCAGCCGGTCTCCGGCGACTTTTTTGCTCCATTTGATGCGTGGCGTGATGCATGCGACGGAAATACGCCAAGTTTGTCGGCCAAAGAGAACTTTCTGCCGACGTATAGGTAAGTAATTCTCGAAGCTTGTTATTATTTCACAAATTGACTAATGGATAAACTTTCGACAGGATTCTTGCTTTAAAGTAATGTTCATAAAGTTACGTCTTTCGTCTTGCAAGTCTTTCGCTTTTCATACTGGTGATGGCAGGCGCAAGGGCTGCTTGACAAACGGGTCTCAAAGAAGGGCGCTGTGATGCATTTTCTACGCATTTTATTACGGTCCCTTTCAGATCCTATTTTTAGCGTGAACTACATATTTAACCCATTTCGGGCGGCTATGAGTGGCTCGTGATTTGCGCAATTGATTTTAAGTCGTAAGGCGTAACCACTGGAATCGTAACCACTTAAATCGTATGGCGCATAAGCCACTGGAAACGCCATTAAATAATCAGTTTGGCGTTCGTTTGCGGACTATCTTATATATCATTTTAAACCCTAATGACAGAATCTACAAAGCCTTACAATGGAAAATAGACAACGGTCGCTCAGCACGGAGAGCCGATTATGCTGCAGACACCCGGGCGGCCTTTGAGACGTCCAGTTCCGTTTGACTCGACCCGCACCTGTCTCGTCTCACAGCCTGGCGCCGCCCGCGGCCGGCCGCGGTCAAAGGTCACCCGTGTCGCTCCGGGGCGGAGCCGGCCGTTGTCCGGCCCGCTGCAGCAGCCTTGTTCCAAAGGGCCTCTCCAGCGGCTCCGGCGGAACTACCTTTTCGGCAGCGACTCCCCCGCGCGTCTGCGGGAGCCCCGGGGGCACGTCTCTGACTGAACCGACTGGCGTCGGACCGGGCCCAGCTCAGATTAGTCGGCTATTCCCGATTGGACAGTCGGCCCAGAAATGGGAGCCGACTCCCGCAATAAACGGGTGATAAAGGCAGATTAATATCCCGGCAGCCGCGAGCCTGGGCCTGGCACCGCTATCACGCCAAATGGCCGCCGGCTTTTACAGCAAATTCCTTCCCAGAAAAAGCGTGTCAGAACGTTTCTGACAAGTTGCTCAGTTTAGATAGCACATGTTCCGTGCCGCCGAAGCTGTTTGTCGAGGGGATTTTTCCGCCTCTCGGCAATCTGACCCGCAGCCGGGGTGGCGCGACGGCCGTTTGGTCTGGTCGACAAATTAGCTGTCACGGTCTGACGATCAGAGGGCTGCTCTGGCCGTGAGGTGGGATTACTGTTCGTTACTCGGTGACCTCGACAGGCGACCTCCTGAACCGAGCAGAGCCCAACTGCCACCTTTTTCTTCTCGGTCGACTGGCGAGCAATTTCGGCTTTGTATAGCGTTACGTGGTGATGGCAGATTGTCATTAATTATTTCGAACGCCGCTTGTCGCTTGTCGCCATACACGGCACAGCAAGGCCCTACATATATATCTACCGGCACAGGATTTAGGAATAGCCAAATGAGGAAGGGGTCTCAAAGCCTTCTACCCCCCACGCCCCCCCCCCCCAATCAATGTGCTACACTGCACTGTCACAGCGCAGACCAACTTTTATTCCATCCATTGTCATTAGTTTGTCCTTATTAGTCATGATCCAGCCCAACTTGAGCCGCCATCACTGATGTGCGCCATTATACCACTACGTCATTATTTACACCATGGCTGATTCTGAAGTAGTTAATACCTACCACAGGTAACACCTCGTACCGACTGCAAAGTCGATACGTCTTATGCTATTAGGACGATCTGTCGGCGCCCGATGTCCAAATTATCGGTCGCTGACTGCGGCAGTCGGCTGTCAGCGCGGCGGTGCCGAGGACCGGGCCTGGGCAGACGGAGAGGCGCCCCAACTCTCCGGGTGACGTCCCATTGCCGAGTAAGCAGCCACGCAAGCAGGCCGATAAAATTAGACCGCCCGCAAACGGTGCAGGCCCACTCCGATGACTATGGGGCGGCAAACGGCGCCCCGCGTCAGCAGCGTCGCTCTCCGATATGCTGGTGAGGTGGGGAAATAGCCGTGGGGGAGCTCTAACGGATGATGATGATGAGCAATTATCAGCTAAGGTAACTGCATATGTAGCAGGAGTATGACTGAATAGGTTTTGTTTAGTACATTCAGCCTACGAGTTTATTAAGTAGCTGCTGGCAAATATCCTCCAAGTCATTTTCGGCTAAACACCCAAGTTTACACCAAATATTGCTTTATGACCAAAGAGTACAAGTTAAAAAAAAAAAACATTTTTAAAGCTTACTGGTAGTTAACTCTTTATTGCCCTCCCCCCCCCCCCCCCAGGTATGATAAGTCAAATGAGCAAAAGCAAATTTGTATAGGGACCCAGAAATGTACTTGCAAAATAGGAGCTTTGATTTGTAATGTATTTTAGCACTATTCTTAGATATATAGAAATAATCTTTTTAAAACGTTTATTGATAATGAGAGCAGGGTTATAATTCTATCAGCTTTGATTTTCATCAGATTTTCTCACAATTTTCGTTAGTCGATAAGAACACACTACCATTGAACCCCCGCTCTGCTATTGTTTTCATTTATCGACAAATCTATAGATCCCCGCCACTCGTTTCCTAGCCAATAAATCAGCGTTAAACGTTAGATGGGACATAAACGTCTTGTCAACCCTAAATGCTGCAACGATTAAGCATAAATCACAGTCAAGCTCCTGATAAAATAAAGGCATTCTTCAATTTTCAGGAAAACAACTCGATGGCAAGAAGCACAAGTAATATCATATCGACTTTCATTTGTAACGTTTTTTTTTCTGCGGGGAGTGGCATCAATGAGCGCGTGGAGTTGTGGACTATAGAGCAATCTATATCAAACAAATTAAATACCAAAACCCATACTACAACATAAAACATGATAGGCAAGTGTCAAAGCTACAAATCACCTAACAAACAGCTTAAAAGTGTCCTAAATGTCTCATGTAAGACGAGACACACCGAGTTCCCTCCATGCCTTTTATCGCGTTGCAGTCAAGTCGGCTTTACCGGGTACTTTGGGTTCACTGAGTGTACAGCGCAGAGCAAAGAGCGGTGGGGAGTCGCGTCGGTGCGACCCGGCGCTCCTTGGTCAGTAACGTAAGCACGCGGGGGCCGGATGACACTTCCGCAGAGTCACCGCGAGCAAACAGCCATTTCTGGCGGGGGTCGGCACCGGAAGGCTCTGGAAATGGGTCACCCAGTGTATGAAGATGGACGAGCGACATGGCTCACCCGGCGTGCTGGACCGAGGGCGCTCTCAGCACCCCTTGGCGGACATCACAGCACTGAGAGCCGTCCACGCAGCGTGCATTTGTTATGCGGCCATTGACTGTGCCGGAATGACCACATCCGTTCCATGGCGTGTCCCCGCCGCAGCCGCAGATAAGTGCCGGCTCCAGGCGCGGAGTGGCGCAGCCTGGTGGCTGTGGTTCTGTGCACTTGGGGAGTATGAATGGTGCTGAACGATGTCCTTTACTCATGTTATAAGAGTGTACATTTGTACGTGCATAAGAGTGTATCTGTTAATTCTGTTTTGCAAACATTACCAAATGCGCTGTCCGTGACCACTTTTTACAGCCTTCATCACCGTTTTCAAGTTATTAAGCGCAGAAACAGCGCCTTTGATTTCAGCTATAAATAGAAGACATTAATCACCACAGATATGGGCACTTAAAGGGACCCTCCCACCTTCAAAAAAGTTTATGAATTGGCATGAAAGTGATGTCGCTCGGTTCAGAAAGAGCGAAAACGAATATCTACCAAATTTCACCGAAAAATATTCACCGGTTTTCAAGATATTAGACTTTTACTTTTGTTTACTTTTTTGGGATCTCCGCTGTTTCTAGCGACTTTATTTTAGAAGTGCGGCGTTTGCGGCAGATGTTGCGCGCAAATAGCATATACCACCGCGTGCTACAAAACGTTTTAGTCAAACATTTAAAAATCGTTAGATATTTGCGCTGACGTCACACATTCAGAGGGGTATTCTTAAGCATTAGCCCCTCTGAATCAAAATGCTGCAATTTTGAAATTCAATTTTTCCGATTTACGGCATTTCTCGACGTTGTGAGTGCCGAAACCGGTAATTGTGAGCCAGGGACCCCATTTTGGCTATCTCAACTCAAATCTAATGTTAAGGTGGGAGGGTCCCTTTAAAATGAGCGCTAAGAGGTAAATTAATGAAGTACACATATGTAGCTGCGTTTACAAAACACTGGTTGTTAGCTGGTAGTCCGTGAACATGCGAAGAGATTTAGGTGCCTTTCTAATGTTTAGGTCTTAAATAGTAGATTCCTCCAGAGGGAAAGAGACTGTAAGTCTAGGAGATAATAAATTATTCATTTTCTGCCTCAAATAATGCATGATCCTGGCCCGGGACAATAATGCACGCCTGGTTAGTCAATGTTTCATGTTGGCATGCTCAGTTTCTCAGCATAAAAGGCCCCGTCTACAGCCCAATATCATGATTAAATGGTGCGGAATGGAGAGATCTTGGCCAGACATTTATGTCACCACAGAAGAACAGGATATCACTTCTTATCTTGACAGCTGGATAATTGGGGGGCATGATTGTATTCGGTAACGCAGTAATAGTACGAATTATTGAATCCAGCCAGTCCAATAAATCAATGCAAATGTAACTATAGCGGCGACTAATGCGCCCTAATATGGAAGTCGTAGGTGCTATCGATGATATGCTGTGGATCATTCATTAAAGTGCAGTTTAGAATTCGTCAGTATTTTATCAAACAGTTCACTCGTGAAATGGAAGCGACATGTGTCGGTTGATGATGCAGTTATGGGAGATCGATTAACGTTCACAGCTCACCACTGGTCTCTCTCTCTCTCTCTCTCTCTCTCTCTCTCTCTCTCCTCTCTCTCTCTCTCTCTCTCTCTCTCTCTCTCTCTCGCTCTCTCTCTCTCTCTCTCTATCTCCCTCTCTCTCTCCTCTCTCTCTCTCTCCTCTCTCTCTCCTCTCTCTCTCTCTCTCTCTCCCCTCTCTCCTCTCTCCTCTCTCTCTCTCTCCCTCGCTCCTCCCTCCTCTCTCTCTCCCTC